>NC_069504.1:61237202-61317202 GCF_027579735.1 Bombina bombina | reverse complement strand
AATGCAACGTATGGCAGGAGATGATATGTAACTCTCTGAGTATCACAGCAGTCTGTGGACTTCCAGGGGCTTGTGACTCATGGGTTGCAACCACAGCACCTCATGCTGATGAGTAACATCCCACACACCAGTATGATATGTATTTGAGATATAACATCCTTTAATGTCACACATTCATGTACACAATGAGGAGCATGGTATTTAGCCTACTAACAAAAACATCTACAATTAGATTTGACATTAATGCTACTTAACACAATGCAATTCCTGATATGAGGTGGAATAATGCAATACTAACATGTCTCAGAGTAACACAGGCCACAAGCCACATGTAGAGTTTTCAGTAAATGGACACTATAGCCATCACAATACTTTTAGCTCAGAAAGCAGGTTCTGTGCCTACATCAGGCTAAAGTAAATTGTGTGACCATAGTGTCACTTAAAGAACACATTTTCTCCATCACTGACACCCCTGACATCCCTGACATGTACACATAACTCTTGTATGAAACACATACCTGTATACTGTGCAGATTAAAATCCCTCATAGAGAGTTTGACATGAGTATTGTCCCTAGCATGTATCAATGTATATTGTATGCCCGCATGGACATATATATGACTGTACCAATCCCTATCATCATTTGACTCCTCCTCAGAACCTCCTGTCACCAGGCTGCAAACTGGCATGACGCCACCACCACCACCAGTCACAGCCATGCAGCCACCTCCACCACCAGTCACAGCCATGCAGCCACCTCCACCACCAGTCTTCATGCAGCAACATGGACATTATGCTCCCAGGCATCAGCTGGGTTGGATAGCCTCCGTTGAGGACCCAGAAGTGATGCCACCACCATTGGCATACGAGCCATGGCAAGATACCTGGCCTGAGGATCATCCTTTTGGCTTTGAGGGGGAGCCAAATCAGCCATGAAGGGTTGATGTCTTTACCCCCCCCCAACACAATATCAGGCCAGTCATGGCTTTTCCACACAGGGGATGTCGCAAGGTATGCAAAGTGGACAGGCTGAGTGGTCACACACTAGTGGACAATGGGACTACCAATCCAGCATGAGAGCTCCACCATCAGCTTCCCTTGGGAGAGCTCCACCATCCGCTTCCCTTGGGAGAGCTCCACCATCCGCTTTTCTTCGGAGAGCTCCACCATCCACTTCCCTTGGGAGAGCTCCACCATCCGCTTCCCTTGGGAGAGCTCCACGACTCTAAATACCGTCGTTAGAAAGATCCCATTGAAAAGATAGGATACGCAATTGACGTAAGGGGATCTGCGGTATGGAAAAGTCGCGGCTGCAAAGTGAGCGTTAGACCCTTTCCTGACTGACTCCAAATACCAGAGGGCGGTAAAAACCAGCGTTAGGAGCCTCTAACGCTGGTTTTGACGGCTACCGCCCAACTCTAAATCTAGCCGTTGGTTTTCTGGGCTCTAATTCAAAGGATCCTGCTTTATCAAGCACTACTTCTGATCCTCAGCTGGATACTTCGCTGTCAGCCTGGATACTTTATACGTCCTTTTATCGGTTTAGACCAACACAACACGGCTCATTTCACCGGTCAGTAGTCTGCATGAATGCTCCCAAATTCAACTATTCCACCATAAACAATCACCTGCTTGAAGCAATCAACATTGCACGCCAGAACAATAACGCGTTTCCCCCCTCTTACAACAGGGCTGGTGTAGAGCTACGTCAGATCGGATGGAATTCCTTTGCTTTGTTTGTCGATATACACTCACTGGCCACATTATTAGGTACACCTTGCTAGTACCGGGTTGGACCCCATTTTGCCTTTAGAACTGCCTTAATTCTTTAAGTCATAGATTCAACAAGATGTTGGAAACATTCCTCAGAGATTTTTGTCCATATTGACGTGATAGCATCATGCAGTTGCTGCAGATTTGTTGGCTGTACATCCATGATGGTGAGCCTATGTGAATTGTACCATTAACAGGATATTACCACCTCCATGCTTTACTGTAGGTATGGTGTTATTTGGATGATGAGTTGTATTGGATTTCCTCCAGATATATCATTTGGTGTTGAGGCCAAATAATTCAATTTTAGTCTCATCTGACCAAAACACCTTTTTCCATGTGGACTCAGAATCTCCTAGGTGTGTTATGGCAAAGCTCAGTCGTGACTGTATGTGACCTTTCTTGAGGAGTGGCTTTTTTCTTGCAGCCCTCCCAAGCATGCCACATTTGTGGAGAATTTGTAATATTGTTGTCACATGCACACAATGACCACTCTTTGTCATAAATTCCTGCAACTGCTTCAGAGTTGCTGTGGGCCTCTTGGTAGCCCCTCTGACCAGTTTCCTCCTGGCTCTTTCATCCAGTTTGGAGCAACGTCCTGATCCAGAGAGGGTCTGTGTTGTACCAAATACCTTCCACTTCTTAATAATAGACTTTAATGAGCTTCTAGGCATTGATAAAGCCTTTGATATTTTCTTGTATCCATCTGCTGACTTGTGCCTGTCCACAACATTATCCCGGAGATCTTTTGACAGTGCCTTGCCACCTATAGTTGATTGTTTGCTTCAGTTGCACTACCAAGAACTGAGATGATCCAGGAAAGCTCTTTTCATGTTGAGCTAATCAATATGCCCACAGCTGATCACAGTTGAAGGTCAAATGGCTTTGTGTGTGCCGTAGCTACACCTGATTGAGTTTACAAGTAATTTTAGGAGGGGGGGGATCCTTTTTCCAACTTGTTTTTTAATTGTTTTTATTTTTGCCTGACATGTTGGTGTTATATCTTTCACTTGGATGTTATAAGTTGCACTGAGTAATTACAACTGTTTAAACAAAATATCAGGTGGCGGTCCAATATATGGATACTTTAATAGTTGGACCTGTACAGCGGCAAGTCCCTCCTGCTGTGGTATACAGGTGTAAGGATTTTTCACATCCAAGGTGACAAGAATGTCTTGTGCAGTGATGTCATGTAAGACATTTAATTTGGAGATTAACTGTCCAGAGTAACGTATATAGGATGCCATGTGTAGAAATAGAGGTTGAAGAATGGAATCAACATATTGTGTATTATTGGCTGTAGCAGTGAGCCTATAGCCGAAACTATAGCACGGCCTGGTGGATTGAGAGCATCTTTGTGGACTTTGGGCAGCGTATACGAAATTGGTATCAACCTGAAGGATCAATTGATGAGACCGGACATGGATGATAGGACAACGCAAAGAACATGGTTACCTATGTGAAAACCAGCCTGTTATCGATGTGTGAGCTGCACCACCTGCAACAGCCTAATTCCTGGAAAACATTCCATCATCCACACACCAACAAAGAATTTGTGATCAAACATTATGTTACCTGTACCACCACACATGTAATCTATATCATTATTTGCGTATGTGGACTTTATTATGTGGGTAAAACGAGCGACACCATGAGAATAAGAATGGCTAATCACCTCTCGGCTATAAGGGCCGTCCTGGATAAAGGCACTTCCGATCAACCTGTCGCAAGACATTTTGCAGAAATAGCTATTGTACCTGGTTAAAATAAATACAAAGTTTCCTGTAAAATAAATATTAATCCTAATATAGCTACAATATAATTATAATTTATATTGTAGCTATATTAGGATTTATTTTACAAGTAAGTATTTAGCTTTAAATAGGAATAATTTATTTAATAAGAGTTAATTTATTTCGTTAGAATAAAATTATATTTAACTTAGGGGGGTGTTAGGGTTAGGGTTAGAATTAGCTTTAGGGGTTAAAAAATTTATTAGAGTAGCGGTGAGCTCCGATCGGCAGATTAGGGGTTAATACTTGAAGTTAGGTGTCGGCGATGTTAGGGAGGGCAGATTAGGGGTTAATACTATTTATTATAGGGTTATTGAGGCGGGAGTGAGGCGGATTAGGGGTTAATAACTTTATTATAGTAGCGGTGCGGTTCGCTCGGCAGATTAGGGGTTAATAAGTGTAGGCAGGTGGAGGCGACGTTGAGGGAGGCAGATTAGGGGTTAATAAATATAATATAGGGGTCGGCGTTGTTAGGCACAGCAGATTAGGGATACATAGCTATAATGTAGGTGGCAGCGGTGTACGGAGCGGCAGATTAGGGGTGTTAGGGGCAGCAGATTAGGGGTTCATAGGGATAATGTAGGTGGCAGCGGTGTGCAGTCGGCAGATTAGGGGTTAAAAATTTTTAATAGAGTGGCGGCGATGTGGGGGGACCTCGGTTTAGGGGTACATAGGTAGTTTATGGGTGTTAGTGTACTTTAGAGCACAGTAGTTAAGAGCTTTATAAACCGGCGTTAGCCCAGAAAGCTCTTAACTACTGTTTTTTTTCTGCGGCTGGAGTTTTGTCGTTAGATTTCTAACGCTCACTTCAGCCACGACTCTAAATACCGGCATTAGAAAGATCCCATTGAAAAGATAGGATACGCAATTGACATAAGGGCATCTGTGGTATGGAAAAGTCGCGGCTGCAAAGTGAGCGTTAGACCCTTTCCTGACTGACTCCAAATACCAGAGGCGGTAAAAACCAGCGTTAGGAGCCTCTAACGCTGGTTTTGACGGCTACCGCCCAACTCTAAATCTAGCCGTTGGTTTTCTGGGCTCTAATTCAAAGGATCCCACTTTATCAAGCACTACTTCTGATCCTCAGCTGGATACTTCGCTGTCAGCCTGGATACTTTATACATCCTTTTATCGGTTTAGACCAACACAACACGGCTCATTTCACCGGTTAGTAGTCTGCATGAATGCTCCCAAATTCAACTATTCCACCATAAACAATCACCTGCTTGAAGCAATCAAGATTGCACGCCAGAACAATGACGCGTTTCCCCCCTCTTACAACAGGGCTGGTGTAGAACTAGTCAGATCGGATGGAATTCCTTTGCTTTGTTTGTCGATATACACTCACTGGCCACATTATAAGGTACACCTTGCTAGTACCGGGTTGGACCCCATTTTGCCTTTAGAACTGCCTTAATTCTTTAAGTCATAGATTCAACAAGATGTTGGAAACATTCCTCAGAGATTTTGGTCCATATTGACGTGATAGCATCATGCAGTTGCTGCAGATTTGTTGGCTGTACATCCATGATGGTGAGCCTGTGTGAATTGTAGCATCATTTTCCTGTTCTTAGCTGACAGGAGTTGCACCCGGTGTGGTCTTTTGCTGCTGTGGCATCTGCTTCAAGGTTTGACGTGTTGTGCATTGTGAGATGTTTTTTTTGCATACCTTGGTTGTAACGAGTTGTTATTTGAGTTAATGTTGCATTTCTATTATCACAAACCAGTCTGCCCATTCTCCTCTGACCTCTGACATCAACAAGGCATTTTTCATCCACACAACTGCCGCTCACTGGATATTTTCTCTTTTTCGAACCATTCTCTTTAAACCCTAGAGATGGTTGAGTGTGAAAATCCCAGTAGATCAGCAGTTTTTGAAACACTCAGACCAGCCCACCTGGCACCAACAACCATGCCACGTTCAAAGTCACTTAAATTCCCTTTTTTCCCCATTCTGATGCTGGGTTTGTACTTCAGCAAGTCGTCTTCACCACGTCTAGATGCCTAAATGTATTGAGTTGCTGCCATGTGATTGGCTGATTAGTAATTTGTGTTACCAAGCAATTGAACAGGTGTACCTAATAAAGTGGCTGGTGAGTGTATACTATTTGCTTCTTTTTTAAAGTGACAGAAAACTTATTAAAACAGATTGCTGCTAATTATTGTGGCAATACAATGTATACAATAGCACTTGGTCATGGCAAACAAATTAACACAGTAACATTTAGACAATATATGCTATCATTTTTTGGAACCAATACTTTTTTTTTTTTTTACATTATATCACACCTAAAACACTATCATTTTAACAGGGCTTCCCAAATGGGTTTGTCCACAATATTTTCAGTTTTAAATATCTATAATTTAATCTAGTTTATAATGACATTCCTTTACTAAAGGAAACTTGCGAAGTCCAATTTTTCATTTATCCCCCCTGGGGACAGTGTTTTTATTTATATATCTGACATCTAACTGAAAAACGTAGGGGGTGATAATTTAGATAGACTTTTACTCCAACATGAAACAAGATGGATATATAAATTAAAAACACTGTCCCTTCAGTTTTTGAGATAAAGGTATCCTCATAAATCCCCCCCCCCCTTTTCATCCCCCTTAAGTGGATTTTTGGGAAATAATTAAACACGTGTTTATTTTTAAAGTAGAATGTAAATACCAATTTTCATGTCTGTAACATCTTCGTTTTTTGAGATATACAGTGGGTATTGAAAAGAATCACCCCCCTTGAAAATAATAACATTTTGTTGTTTTGCAGCCTGAAATAAAGACAGACACATTTTTTGTTTATCCAGTTGTAGATATAACACCAATATGTCAGGCAAAAATAAAGACAATTAAAAAACAGAATCACTGAGTTGGAAAAAGGATCACCCCCTTGTGTCAGTATTTTGTTGAACCACCTTTTGCTTTAATTAAAGCCTTTACTCTTTTGGGATATGTCTCTATTAACTTTGCACATCTAGACTATGCAATATTTGCCCACTCTTCTCTTGCAGAACTGCTCCAGTTCTGTTACATTTGATCGTGACCGTTTGTGGACTGAAGTCTTCAAGTCATGCCACAGATATTCAATGGGGTGTGACTAGGCCATGCAAGGACATTCACCTTTATCTCCTTCAACGACTGTGTGCTCATTTTTGCTGTGTGCTTGAGGTCATTGTCATGTTAGAACGTAAACTTTCTTTCCATTGACAACTTCCTGGCAGAGAGCAGCATATTTTCTTTAAGAATTTTTACTGGATTTTGCCCCATCCATTATTCCTTCTATCCTGACAAGTGCTCCAATGTCTGCTGCATAGAAACACTCCCATAACAGGTTATTACCACCTCCATGCTTTACTGTAGGTATGGTGTTATTTGGATGATGAGTTGTATTGGATTTCCTCCAGATATTTCCTCCAGATATATCAATTACATTTTAGTCTCATCTGCCCAAAACACATTTTTCCATGTGGACTCAGAATCTCCTAGGTGTGTTATGGCAAAGCTCAGTCGTGACTGCATGTGACCTTTCTTGAGGAGTGGCTTTTTTCTTGCAGCCCTCCCAAGCATGCCACATTTGTGGAGAATTTGTAATATTGTTGTCACATGCACACAATGACCACTCTTTGTCATAAATTCCTGCAACTGCTTCAGAGTTGCTGTGGGCCTCTTGGTAGCCTCTCTGACCAGTTTCCTCCTGGCTCCAGTTTGGAGCAACGTCCTGATCCAGAGAGGGTCTGTGTTGTACCAAATACCTTCCACTTCTTAATAATAGACTTTACTGTGCTTCTAGGCATTGATAAAGCCTTTGATATTTTCTTGTATCCATCTGCTGACTTGTGCCTGTCCACAACATTATCCCGGAGATCTTTTGACAGTGCCTTGCCACCTATAGTTGATTGTTTGCTTCAGTTGCACTACCAGGGACTGAGATGCTCCAGGAAAGCTCTTTTCATGTTGAGCTAATCAATATGCCCACAGCTGATCACAGTTGCAGGTCAAATGGCTTTGTGTGTGCCGTAGCTACACCTGATTGAGTTTACAAGTAATTTTAGGAGGGGATCCTTTTTCCAACTTGTTTTTGAATTGTCTTTATTTTTGCCTGACATGTTGGTGTTATATCTTTCACTTGGATGTTATAAGTTGCACTGAGTAATTACAACTGTTTAAACAAAATATCAGGTGGCGGTCCAATATATGGATACTTTAATAGTTGGACCTGTACAGCGGCAAGTCCCTCCTGGTGTGGTATACAGGTGTAAGGATTTTTCACATCCAAGGTGACAAGAATGTCTTGTGCAGTGATGTCATGTAAGACATTTAATTTGGAGATTAACTGTCCAGAGTAACGTATATAGGATGCCATGTGTAGAACTAGAGGTTGAAGAATGGTGTTACGGTACCAACAGTGTACCAAGGGTTAATACCAGATGAACAATGTCCTGCATAGGGAATCAGCAATTCACAACCCAGCCAGTTTCAGGTTTAAAACAGAATGTCATTTATTAAAGGCTAGATGCCTAGTATTTATACAGGTTTGACCCCAGATGGGGGGGTTGAAAGACTCTTGTACATTTAGATAAAAAGGGGAAGACGCCCTTTTATGAAACAGTAGAATTACATTACTTAAATACTTTACTTAGGCAGATAACAACTTAAACACATTTGGCTTGTCTTATCACCTAGCGTCTGCTCTCTGAGGGTGATTAAACAATGGCCTGTTTATTACTTAAATGTAATTATAGCACACAATAGCTGAGGCCAGCAACTCTGTCTTTAGAAATTAGTTTCTTAGCTAAACACAATTAACTCCTTCAGTCCTGACAGAAGGGTCTGTCACATATCTCCCCCCTTGTGGAACACTCCGGCAGACCCGGCTTGACCCTTTGGCGGGTCAACCTGGGGATGACCGGACTAGGAGGTGGTAGGCATGTCAGTTTGCCAGGACAATCCATCTGTATTCCCGTTATGAGAGAGAATTCCTGTCCATACAAAGAAGGGTTCAACTTCCTCAGTGCCCAGACTAGGGCTAAACAGTCCTTCAAAATCCCATCAGCTTCTTTACGAGTTTTCTGTACCTGCTCTTTATAGGTATCCACAATCCCTTCATACTGACATAGGGTGCCCTTGAGTTGCTGCACCTCACTATGAGCCAGCGTCAGCTTCTCCTCAAGTGTCGCTAAGTTTGTCTTTAATGTTTCATGTCCCACTCTCAAGCTGGTGTTTTCTGCAGTTTGTCGGTGCAGCTTGTCTAGCAGAGATTCACGTTCTAAACGTGCTTTTTCCTCTGCGCTCCTCTTCTCCTTCATCAGCGCATTGTAACGGGACTTCCACGTATCAATAGCGGATAGAGATTTACTGAGCTCAGCGTCCTGGGGCTTAGCAGCAGGGGGGTCAGTCTCTGCTGCACGGATCTGAGCACGGGTAGTCACAGGGTTAACATCAGCGGGACCCATGGGAGCATAGGCAGAAACAAGGGGAGCCAAGTCATTTTCAAGAAGAACATCAGCAGGTAAGTCCTTCTTGACCCCCACATTCACAGGTCTAGCGCCCACTCCCCAATCCAAATGTACCCTGGCAACAGGTAGGCTGAACACATCGCCCCCTGCTACCCTCACAGCCACAGTGTCTCCAGTGTACTGTTTCTCAGACACCAAGTTCTTTTGAAGCAAGGTCATGGTAGCACCAGTATCCCGTAGACCACTGACCTTCTTCCCATTCACTTTAACCAGTTGCCGGTTATTCCGGTGGGCAGCTTGCACAAGGTCTGCCTCATGTAGGATGCTCCAGCATTCTTGCGCCTCTACGTAGCGGGCCGCAGGCTGAGAGTTACGTGGGATTCCGCCGGCGGGTCTTCTCCAGGACTGTGCTTGGTTCGCTGCATTTAGGGGACACTCTGGTCTTTTGTGCCCTAGTTGCTTACATCCAAAGCACCAAATAGGCTGTGAGTAGCCCCGTGAATTGAACCGGGCTCTCTGAGGGTAGTTCGTGGCCAGAGGCCGTGTGGTATAGCGGTGCGCCGGGGGTTGGTAACTGGCAGCTGCTGGGGTGACTGGGGGTCTGTACTCCACTCTAGCAGGGGGCTTAGTGGTAGAAGTGTCCAGTTTGCGGGCATCCGTATACTCATCTGCCAAGCGAGCCGCTTCATGCAGGGTGGAGGGTTTACGGTCCCGAACCCACTCTCGAACTCCTGCGGGTAACTTGTCGAAGCAATGTTCCAACAGGAATAGCTGCAGCACCTCTTCCCCAGACACGGCTTGGCACCCCGCTATCCAGTGAGCTGCTGTGCGGTGCACCTTACATGCCCACTCAAGGTAGGAATCTCCAGTTAATTTAACAGTGTCTCTGAACCGCCTCCGGTATGCCTCCGGTGTAACCGCATACCTGGAGAGCAGAGCCTCTTTTACAGTATTATAATCCCCGACTTCCTCATCTGGAATGGCCCGAAAAGCCTCACTGGCCCGGCCGGATAATTTTCCGGATAATATCATGACCCAGTCCTCTGCGGGTACCTTGTGTAGTGCACATTGCCTCTCAAAATCTGCAAGGTACCCATCAATCTCTCCTTCTGTTTCCAGGAAGTTTTTAAAAGCTGCAAAATTTACTTTTCTCTTTTCCACTGGGTTTGCTGCAGCACCGCTTTGGCGAAGTAGGTTGGCCTCCACAGCTGCTATGACCCGGTCGATAATTTCCGCAGATGGGTTGGGGCCATAATGTGCCAGTCTTATTTTAACCGCCCGATCAAAGCTTGCTTCTGCGGGGGTTCTGTCTGCTATGCTGGGCCCATTGGTTCCTTCTGTCCCTGGTACTCTTTCCATCTTAGTCAGTATTGTAATAATCCCCCTCTTCCTCAGGTTACTGGCTTGTGTAGTTGCTCTTCTGGGCGATAAGGTTCATTCCGTCGCTTGCCACCAATGTTACGGTACCAACAGTGTACCAAGGGTTAATACCAGATGAACAATGTCCTGCATAGGGAATCAGCAATTCACAACCCAGCCAGTTTCAGGTTTAAAACAGAATGTCATTTATTAAAGGCTAGATGCCTAGTATTTATACAGGTTTGACCCCAGATGGGGGGTTGAAAGACTCTTGTACATTTAGATAAAAAGGGGAAGACGCCCTTTTATGAAACAGTAGAATTACATTACTTAAATACTTTACTTAGGCAGATAACAACTTAAACACATTTGGCTTGTCTTATCACCTAGCGTCTGCTCTCTGAGGGTGATTAAACAATGGCCTGTTTATTACTTAAATGTAATTATAGCACACAATAGCTGAGGCCAGCAACTCTGTCTTTAGAAATTAGTTTCTTAGCTAAACACAATTAACTCCTTCAGTCCTGACAGAAGGGTCTGTCACAAATGGAATCAACATATTGTGTATTATTGGCTGTAGCAGTGAGCCTATAGCCGAAACTATAGGACGGCCTGGTGGATTGAGAGCATCTTTGTGGACTTTGGGCAGCGTATACGAAATTGGTATCAACCTGTCACAGCTGCTGATAATCAGAAGTGTTCCTTAGGTAAAAGAATCAAATGTGCAGATTCAGTCAATTATATAGAAAAAATTAAGTAGTGTTGTTTCTGCTTTAGTTTTACTTCACATACTGTTTTGAAATAAAAACTAACTGCAGAGTTTTTATATCCCACCTTATCAGAATGTAAGTTTAACTTTAACATTACATTCTTAATATAGTGGTTAGTAATTGATCACAATGTAACATTTGCAAATGAAATAATCAGTGTGTGGACTCAGAGAATATATAAAAATAAAGATGCTGATAATTTGCTACATCGATGGTTAACAGCATAAAGAAAAAATAAGAGCATTAAGCAAAGGAACTTGTAAACTGGTTGTTTCAATTCCTCAATCACATGCAGGATAAACAAAGTCTTGGTTATAGTATCAGAAGCTGGAACAACTGAGTAAAGTGAGACTTCAAACAGCAACAGTCTGTAGTACAATGGTAATGCAGTAAGTACTTACTGGAATCCGCTGACAAAAAGGATGTGTTGTTACCAAAGAGCAGCAGGCTTCTGTTTAACTGCAAAGCTCCAGTCTGAAGGGGGAGGTGTCCAGGTGCACACTGAATCTGAAGGCAGACTTCCAGGATATGCTGCAGGAAGCAGCTGAACAAGGCAGTAAGTGGCTCTAATGAAACCAGGGGAGGTTCCTCAATAACAAGCAATGAGCAAAGCAGCTAGGATGCTTATAAAGGAACACAACAGGCAGTTCTTAAAGGGACAGGCTGTAAAGATATACTGATATTATGACAGGTCCCCCACACAAGGAAAACCTCCAGGTTTTATTTCCAGGAGTCGATTCAAAAAGAGGGTCTCTCAGGATGTCTCCGATGAAAAAGCGAGACCAAACGAGGGGCAGAAATGTTAGTGGCAGGCTCCCAAGAATCCTCCTCATGCGAATACCCCTCCCAATGGACTAAATACTGAAGTACACCCCGAAACACTCTAGAATCCAGTATTTCAGAGACCTCATACTCCTCTTGGTCAGATTGGGACTGAACCGAATCCGGAATGGACGATGGAACAGATCGGACAGGAGTATAAGGTTTAATCATGGCAACGTGGAATGAAGGGTGTATGCGATACCTTTCTGGTAACCGTAGTACAACAGCGTTGGAGTTAATGATTTTTTCTATGGGAAATGGTCCTATATACAACTGGTTGAATTTAGCTTTCGTAGCTGGTATTCGTATGTGACGGGTGGATAACCAGACCAAATCCCCGACCTTGTAATCCGGAGCTGGTCGCCGGCGTAAATTGTAGTAGTGTTGATGGCGGGATTGAGCCCGGGTGATATTATCCTGTAATAATTTAAAATTTTGAGCGATGGAATTAACTAAGTCGTTAACAATAGGACATTGAGCATGCATATTGGGTAGGAGATCATAAGTAGGATGAAATCCATAATTGGCGAAAAAGGGGGAAAGCTGAGTGGAATCATTTTTGGTGTTATTATAGGCAAACTCAGCAGTTGCCAAATATTCAGCCCATTTATCTTGTTGCTGGGAACAGAAAACACGTAAATATTGCTCTAAAGTTTGGTTGGTGCGTTCACATTGGCCATTCGTTTGCGGATGATATGATGTTGTAAGTTTTCTTGTGATATTCAATTTGTCACATAAGGATTGCCAAAATTTAGATGTGAATTGGCTACCACGGTCTGTGAGAATACTTGTTGGTAGTCCATGTATTTTTACAATGTTTGATAAAAACAACTCCGCGGTTTGAGATGCAGTGGGTAAAGCTGGTATGGGCAAGAAATGTGCCATCTTAGTAAATAAATCGATAACTACTAAAATTGTAGTATAAGTCTTAGATTTAGGCAACTCTACTATGAAATCCATAGCGACTTCTTTCCATGGTCGATCGGGTATCGGTAATGACATTAAATATCCATAAGGTTTTTTGTGATCCTTTTTGTTTTGAACACATAAAGTACAAGTTTTGACGTAATCCTCTATTGAGCTCCACATCTTAGGCCACCAGTATTTCCTTTTAATTAAATCATATGTATTTTGTATACCAGGATGTCCATTAAGGACTGAGTCATGGTTTTGTTGTAGAATTACCTTCTGTCACAGCTGCTGATAATCAGAAGTGTTCCTTAGGTAAAAGAATCAAATGTGCAGATTCAGTCAATTATATAGAAAAAATTAAGTAGTGTTGTTTCTGCTTTAGTTTTACTTCACATACTGTTTTGAAATAAAAACTAACTGCAGAGTTTTTATATCCCACCTTATCAGAATGTAAGTTTAACTTTAACATTACATTCTTAATATAGTGGTTAGTAATTGATCACAATGTAACATTTGCAAATGAAATAATCAGTGTGTGGACTCAGAGAATATATAAAAATAAAGATGCTGATAATTTGCTACATCGATGGTTAACAGCATAAAGAAAAAATAAGAGCATTAAGCAAAGGAACTTGTAAACTGGTTGTTTCAATTCCTCAATCACATGCAGGATAAACAAAGTCTTGGTTATAGTATCAGAAGCTGGAACAACTGAGTAAAGTGAGACTTCAAACAGCAACAGTCTGTAGTACAATGGTAATGCAGTAAGTACTTACTGGAATCCGCTGACAAAAAGGATGTGTTGTTACCAAAGAGCAGCAGGCTTCTGTTTAACTGCAAAGCTCCAGTCTGAAGGGGGGGGGGGGGGGGTGTCCAGGTGCACACTGAATCTGAAGGCAGACTTCCAGGATATGCTGCAGGAAGCAGCTGAACAAGGCAGTAAGTGGCTCTAATGAAACCAGGGGAGGTTCCTCAATAACAAGCAATGAGCAAAGCAGCTAGGATGCTTATAAAGGAACACAACAGGCAGTTCTTAAAGGGACAGGCTGTAAAGATATACTGATATTATGACACAACCTGAAGGATCAATTGATGAAACCGGACATGGATGATAGGACAACGCAAAGAACATGGTTACCTATGTGAAAACTAGCCTGTTATCGATGTGTGAGCTGCACCACCTGCAACAGCCTAATTCCTGGAAAAACATTCCATCATCCACACACCAACAAAGAATTTGTGATCAAACATTATGTTACCTGTACCACCACACATGTAATCTATATCATTATTTGCGCATGTGGACTTTATTAAGTGGGTAAAACGAGCGACACCATGAGAATAAGAATGGCTAATCACCGCTCGGCTATAAGGGCCGTCCTGGATAAAGGCACTTCCGATCAACCTGTTGCAAGACATTTTGCAAATATGGGACACTTTGTATCACAACTGAGAACTATGATAATTGATCATTTTCCTCCTGCAAAACGGGGTGGAAACAGGGACAAAAAACTACTTCCAGTAGAATTCAGATGGATTCACAGACTGGACACTCTCAGCCCCAAGGGTCTAAATATGATGCTTAAATGACACTGTTTTTTTGTAAAAAATGTTCCCAATAAAACGAGATACAATACCCTAGACCAGGGTTCCCTCTATCACTTTGTGATAGATGTTATTTATTTGCTCCAAGGCTATTGTCTCTGGGTTTTTTTCAGGGACTTGGCTCTGTAGCCTCCTTAGCTTAGGCTCTCTACTATTTTATGTATCCATTTTGGGAAATATACATTATCGCTCAGTCCATAGTGCTCCATTCACTTGTTTCAACCCAAATAGGATATATATGTTGATCACTAGGATGATTATGAGCTCAAGATACATCATATACCCAATAGTACGTGACGATATTATTCTATGACTTCTAACTCTTATAAGACACACTATCAGCTAGATTACAAGTTATGACGTTATGGCTGCTTGCTAATTTTGTGTACGTTATTTTCATCACTCACCTTTCATAGCGCTGCTATTACAAGTTCAGAAATAGACATCAATGGGGAAAGTCGGCTAAAAAAAAGCCTAACACCTGCAATCGCGGAATGAAAAGCCCCGTAACGCAGCCCCATTGATGTCTATGGGGAAAGAAAAAGTTACAATCAGCCAATAGTATTGAGCTCACATTCTATTGGCTGATTGGAATAGCCAATAGAATGCGAGCTCAATCCTATTGGCTGATTTGATCAGCCAATAGGATTAAAACTCAATCCTATTGGCTGATTGCAACAGCCAATATGATTTTTTCCCCTTTAATTCCTATTGCCTTATAGAATTCTATCAGCCAATCGGAATGTAAGGGACACCATCTTGGATGACGTCACTTAAAGGGAAACTTCATTTACCAGCGGCGATCGTAAGAAGAGGATGCTCCATGCCCGATGTCTTGAAGATTGACCCGCTCCGCGCCGGATGGATGAAGATAGAAGATGCCGTCTGGGTGCAGACTTCTGCCGCTTGGATGAAGACTTCTTCCGGCTTCAAGGAGGACTTCTGCCCGCTTGGATGAAGACTTCTGCCGGCTTCGATGAGTACTTCTGCCGGCTTCGATGAGGATGGATGTCCGGTCTTCGAAAACTGTAAGTGGATCATCGGGGGTTAATGTTAGGTTTTTTAAGGGTTTATTGGGTGGGTTTTATTTTTAGCTTAGGGTTTGGGCAATGTAAAAGTGCTAAATGCCTTTTTAAAGGCAATGCCCATCCAAATGCCCTTTTCATGGCAATGGTTAACTTAGGTTTATTTAGATAGGTTTTTATTTGGGGGGTTTGGTTGTGTGGGTGGTGGGTTTTACTGTTGGGGGGTTGTTTGTATTTTTTTTTACAGGTAAAAAAGCTGATTTCTTTGGGCCAATGCCCCGCAAAAGGCCCTTTTAAGGGCCATTGGCAGTTTAGTGTAGGCTAGGTTTTTTTTTATTTTGGGGGGACTTTTTTTATTTTGATAGGGCTATTAGATTAGTTGTAATTCATTTTTATTTTTGATAATTTATTTTTTTATTTTTTGTTATTTAGATAATTGTATCTGATTAATTTAATTTATTTTATTTTATTGTAATGTTAGTTTTTAGTGTAAGGCAGGTTAGGTTTTCTTTCACAGGTAATTTTGTATTTATTTTAACTAGGTAGCTAGTAAATAGTTAACAACTATTTACTAACTAGTCTACCCAGTTAAAATAAATACAAACTTACCTATGAAATAAAAATAAAACCTAAGGTAGCTGCAATGTAACTATTAGTTATAGTGTAGCTAGCTAAGGTTTTATTTCACAGGTAAGTATTTAGTTTTAAATAGGAATTATTTAGGTAATAATTGTAAGTTTTATTTAGATTTAATTTAATTATATTTAAGTTAGGAGGTGTTAGGGTTAGGGTTACGTTAGGGTTAGGGTTATGGTTAGGGTTACGTTAGGGTTAGGTTTAGGGGTTAATATATTTATGTAGTGATGTGGGAGGCCAGAAGTTTAGGGGGTTAATAGTTTAATTTAGTATATTTCGTTGGGGGGGCTTGCGGTTTAGTGGTTAATAGGTTTATTATAGCGGCGGTGTGAGCGGACGGCAGATTAGGGGTTAATAATATTTAAATAATGTTTGCGATGTGGGAGGGCAGCAGTTTAGGGGTTAATAGGTTTATTATAGTGACGACGATGTCGGGGAGCGGCGGAATAGGGGTTAATACAGTTTTTTAAGTGGCGTTGATGTCCGGAGCGGCAGATTAGGGGTTAATAATTTTATTTTAGTGTTTGCGATGCGGGAGGGCCTCGGTTTAGGGGTTAATATGTTTATTCTAGTGGCGGCAATGTCCGGAGCGGCAGATTAGGGGTTAATAATTTTATTTTATTATTTGCGATGCGGGAGGGCCTCGGTTTAGGGGTTAATAGGTAGTTTATGGGTGTTAGTGTACTCTTTAGCACTTTGTTATGAGTTTTATGCTACAGCTTTGTAACATAAAACTCATAACTACTGACTTTAGATGGCGGTACGGATCTTGTTATTTTAGGCTGTAACGCTCACTTTTTAGCCTCACCACAAAACTCGTAATAGCAGCGCTATGGAAGTCCCATTGAAAAAGGACTTTTTTAAAAGTGCGGTACGGATGTTGCGTGACGGCCAAAAAGGTGTGCAGTACACCTATAACTACAAGACTTTTAATAGTGACGTTAGGGAAAAAGCAGCGTTATGAAGCATAACAATGCTTTTCACTCATAACGCAAAACTCGTAATCTAGCTGTATGTGTTTAACTTGATTCCAGAGTTTTATTATCAGTCCCTGTCTGAACATATGCCTCAACTCCATAGCTAATAAAGCGGTAGGACATTGGTATGATGACCATTCTATTATGGACATGAGATTGTCATATTATTGCCCTTACCAACCGCACTAACTATGTGCTTAACTTTAGAAATTTGGTTTAGTACGTATAAGATGTGGGACTAACTTTTTCTCACTCACGCATCTAATTTTTATTTGGCATTTTGTCCAATGTATGCTAAATAAAAAAAGGCTTTATCTTGCAAAGGGAAGATGCCCTGCAATAGAGTTATGCTTCTTTTAACAGAGCTCACAGCCTATAACTCCAACTCTCTGCAGACAGATCTGCTGCACCTGCTACTAAGAAAAAATATAAACCACACAATTTGGCGCTTAAGACAATTTTTAGTTTTATTTATGTGCTTAGGTTACCAGTGTTACAGAATCACATTGTTTCATCACTTTAAAGGGACATAATACTCATATGCTAAATCACTTGAAACTGATGCAGTATAACTGTAAAAAGCTGACAGGAAAATATCACCTGAGCATCTCTATGGAAAAAAAGGAAAATATTTTACCTCACAATCTCCTCAGCTCAGTAGAGTTAGTTCTGTGTAAAAAGTTATACCCAGCTGCAGGTAAAAAAATTAAAAAAATTAAGAAATGAACAGCAGCCAATCAGCATCAGCAGTGCTGAGGTAATGAACTCTTACTGTGATCTCATGAGATTTGACTTAACTCTGATGAGATTTCATAGTATGCTTCCTTTACCTGATTGGTGAAATAATATGAGAGTTCACAATGCTCATCCCTTCAGTTGTCCCGGGACAGACACACTAATATGCTGCTTAGAAATCCTTTACAATGGGAAGTGGCTACTGAGGAATTTTTGAGGTAAAATATCTTTCTTTTTTACATAGAGATGTTCAGGTGATATTTTCTAATCAGCTTTTTACAGCTATGCTGCATCACTTTCAAGTGTTTAAACATTTGGGTATTATGGCCCTTTAAGTATCAACATATAGTAGCTAACATGTCTTATTTTCTATGCACGATTTTGTAAATTTTGTTTATTCAGATCACCATGGTGATAATAAGGTCACGACACGTGGGAGAGTAAACCGGAAGTGGTTTTGGGATTCAAACCGTCACGGTTTTCTAACGCTCAGAGGGGTATGTTTAATTGACATTTGTTTGTTATTTGATGATTATTTGCATATTTGATTGTACATGTTATTTAAAGCATAGTTTTGATTCACTTTGCACTGTCTGAGGAAGGGGCTTGCGACCCCGAAACGTCACAGTAGTGTTATTGTAAAATAAATAAGTTGTTTTCCTTGATTCAAAATCCAGTGAGTGCCGCTTCCCTGTCACAATGATCGTGGGTTTCTTTATATATATATATATTCATTCAAAAGGTAGATCCATGCACTCTCTATTACATGTATTGCCAGGGTGCTCTCTATATGAGTTTATTGATACTTTCTTAAAATGAAGAGGCACTCTCAGGACTTTTGCAACTAGATTACAAGTTTGGCGTTAGAGGCTGTGCGGTGCTAACGAGCAGTTTATGCTCACTGCTCACTTACAGACAGCCCTGGTATTACGGGTTTTTCCAAACCCAGCATTAACCGCAAAAAAGTGATCGTAGAGCAAAATTTTGCTCCACATCTCACCTCAATACCAGCGCTGCTTACGTTAGCGGTGAGCTGGCTGAACGCGCTCGTGCACGATTTCCCCATAGGAATCAATGGGGGAGAGCTGGCTGAAAAGAAAGCAGCATTTAGCTCCTAACACAGCCCCATTGATTCCTATGGGGAAAATACATTTTATGTCTACACCTAACACCCTAACATGAACCCCTAATCTTACACTTATTAACCCCTAATCTGCCACCCCCGACATCGCCGACACCTGCTTTACATTATTAACCCCTAATCTGGCATTTCGGACCCCGCCGCCACCTACATTATACTTATGAACCCCTAATCTGCTGCCCCCAACATCGCCCGACACCTACATTATATTTATTAACCCTTAATCTGCCGCCCTGAATGTCGCCGCCACTATATTAAAGTTATTAACCCCTAAATCTAAGTCTAACCCTAACACCCCCTAACTTAAATATAATTTAAATAAATCTAAATAAAATTAACTATCATTAACTAAATTATTCCTATTTTTTAAGAGGGGATTGTGTGGGTTTTAGAGTAGGGTTGGTTGTGTGGGTGGTAAGTTTTAATGTTGGGGGGGAATTGTAATTTTTTTTGCAGGTAAAAGAGCTGATTACTCTGGGACAATGCCCCGCAAAAGGCTCTTTTAAGGGCTATTTGTAATTTAGTGTAGGGCTTTTTTTTATTTTGGGGGGGCTTTTTTGTTTTGTTAGGGGGATTAGATTAGGTGTAATTAGTTTAAAAATCTTGTAATTTGTTTATTATTTTCTGTAATTTAGTGTTTTTTTTTTGTACTTTAGATACTTTTATTTAATTTAGGAAATTAATTTAATTATAGTGTAGTGTTAGGTGTAATTGTAACTTAGGTTAGGTTTTATTTTACAGGTACTTTTGTCTTTATTTTAGCTAGGTAGTTATTAAATAATTAATAACTATTTAATAACTATTCTACCTAGTTAAAATAAATACAAACTTGCCTGTAATAATTTAGTTAGTGATAGTTATTTTATTTATATTTATTTAAATTATATTTAAGTTGGGGGGGTTAGGGTTAGACTTAGATTTAGGGGTTAATAACTTTAATATAGTGGCGGCGACGTGGGGGGCGGCAGATTAGGGGTTAATAAATGTAGGTAGGTGTCGGCAATGTTAGGGACGGCAGATTAGAGGTTAATAAAATGTAACTAGTGTTTGCGAGGCGGGAGTGCGGCGGTTTAGGGGTTAATATATTTATTATAGTTGTCGCGATGTCATGTTCGGCAGATTAGGGGTTAATTTTTTTTTAACGTGTTTGCGATGTGGGGGGCCTCGGTTTAGGGGTTAATAGGTAGTTTATGGGTGTCAGTGTTCTTTTTAGCACTTTAGTTTTATGCTACGGCGTTGTAGTGTAAAACTCTTAAAATGCGGTACCAGGCTTGACAGGAGAGGGTCTACCGCTCACTTTTTGGCAGACTCGTAATACCGGTGCTATGCAAGTCCCATTGAAAAAAGAGGATACGCAATTGACATAAGTGCATTTGCGGTATTTCCGAGTCTGGCCAAAAAAGTGAGCGGTACACCTGTACCTGCAAGACTCGTAATACCAGCGGGCGTTAAAAAGCAGCGTTGGGACCGGCCAACGCTGCTTTTTAAGCCTAATGCCAAACTAGTAATCTAGCCGTTAATTTTTTCTTTTTTTTTTTCTGGTCGATGTTTCGGTCCATACAAGGACCTTTCTCAAGACCAATTTTTTAATCTTAGATAGACATCTTAGCTCTGCTGCATATATATATATATATATATATATATATATATATATATATATATACAGTATATATATATATATATACAGTATATATATATATATATATATATATATATATGTATGTGTGCTTGTGTTGGTTAAAAAAACATTTCATATTAATTCTGTAATCAAGTTTACTTTGTTAAGTTTGTATCCTTGGTAGAAAAGCATATCTAGGTAGGCTCATGAGTGCTTTGCTGCTTTTTTGTATTTGTATGGGTGAATACAATATATGCAAGCAATAATGCAATAATAAAATGCATTTTTGAATGTAAGCTTACGAGCTGGCCTATGTTTGGTTCAGCACCCTGGGTAGTGCTTGCTGATTGGTGGCTACATTTAGACACCAATCAGCAAGGGCTACCCAGGCGCTGAACCAAAAATGGGCTGGCTCCTAAGCTTACATTCTTGATTTTTCAAATAAAGATACCAAGATAACGAAGAAAAAATGATAATAGGAGTAAAGTAGAAAGTTGCTTAATATTGCGCTATCTGGATTATTAAAGTTTAATTTTGACTAGACTATCCCTTTAACACATAATTAAAGTTGGCTCCAGAGCAGCAATGCACTACTGAACACATCTAGTGAGCCAATGACAAGAGGCATATGTGTGTAGCCACCAGTCACCAGCTAGCTCCCACTAGTGTATTGCGGCTACTGAGCCTACCTAGGTATGCTTTTCAAAAAAGATATCAAGAGAATAAAGTTAATTTGATAACAGAAATAATCTGAAAAGCCTCTTAAAATTAAATGCTCTATTTGAATCATTCAATCGTTTTCCCTGCAATTCAATGCCCTTTAAACATTGTATCTTATGATCTGTTCTGCTAGTAATAATCTATATTAATTAACATTCCTATGGAGTCAGTACATTTAAATACTTTCAATAAATTAACTAAATAAAATGAATGCAGACAATTTTTCTTTGATCTGTTACTGATCATTAGTGCTACCTATTTTTGTGCGGCTACGCCACCTCCATGAAAAATAATATGAAAAATATGAATTATAATATGCTTATCACTTAAAGAGCGCGTGCGCTTACTGTAAGGGATGCGCATAGGTGCAACCTCCATTCAGGTCTCTATTGTAATGACTTTATCCCTTTTGTTCTGGCATTGTGATTCACTTGTTGTATAGGGAGCAGCTGCACTATGGTAGTGAGATCATTTACACCCCTCAGTCTTTAATGAGTAACATTGTTATTAAAAAGAAAAAGGGCAAACACAGATAAGTGCATAATGATTTATTTCACACATGCAATACTTTATATGTGTTCATTGCTATGGCAGCACTGATTTCATGCATCATTGCCCATTCCTTTCAATAATTTTCTCTTTAACTAAAATCACATACTTTATATTTGATAAATATATATTTTATTTGTATTTATTTTATATTATATCCAACAGGTATATGTCTATCACTATATAAACAGTGTGTCGCTATGCCGACAGCATTGTGATCCACTATTTATAATGCAGAGGAAATTTTATACTGAAATGTTATACTATGCGCATGCTAAACTGTGAGCGCACTCGGAACGGGGCTGCTAGAGAAAAAAATAGCACGGATTCTGTGGGAGAACAACCAAATGGAGTGTGTGTGTCACCTTCTTAAAAGTATTAGAGCGCGTTTCATAAAGCTGGAGTAAGTAAATTAGGAGTTACAAAACACACGCCTAGATTTAGAGTTCTGCGTTAGCCGTCCAAACCAGCGTTAGGGGGTCCTAACGCTGGTTTTGGCCGCCTGCTGGTATTTAGAGTCAGTCAGGAAAGGGTCTAACGCTCACTTTCCAGCCGCGACTTTTCCATACCACAGATCCCCCTACGCTAACTGCGTATCCTATCTTTTCAATGGGATCTTTCTAACGCCGGTATTTAGAGTCTTGGCTGAAGTGAGCATTAGAAATCTAACGACAAGACTCCAGCCGCAGCAAAAAGCCAGGAGTTAAGAGCTTTCTGGGCTAACGCCGGTTCATAAAGCTCTTAACTACTGTGCTCTAAAGTACACTAACACCCATAAACGACCTATGCACCCCTAAACCGAGGCCCCCCCACATCGCCGCCACTCTATTAATTTTTTTAACCCCTAATCTGCCGACCGCACACAGCTGCAACCTACATTATCCCTATGTAACCCTAATCTGCTGCCCCTAACATCGCCGACACCTAGATAATATTTATTAACCCCTAATCTGCCCCCCAATGTCGCCGCTACCTACCTACACTTATTAACCCCTAATCTGCCGACCGGACCTCGCCGCTACTCTAATAAATGTATTAACCCCTAAAACTAAGTCTAACCCTAACACTAACACTCCCCTAAGTTAAATATAATTTTATTCTAACAAAATAAAATAATTCTTATTAAATAAATTATTCCTATTTAAAGCTAAATACTTACCTGTAAAATAAACCCTAATATAGCTACAATATAAATAATAATTATATTGTAGCTATTTTAGGATTTATATTTATTTTACAGGCAACTTTGTATTTATTTTAACCAGGTACAATAGTTATTAAATAGTTATTTACTATTTAATAGTTACCTAGTTAAAATAATTACAGAATAACCTGTAAAATAAATCCTAACCTAAGTTACAATTAAACCTAACACTACACTATCAATAAATAAATTAAATAAACTACCTACAATTATCTACAATTAAATCAACTAAACTAAATTACAGAAAAAAAACAAACACTAAATTACAAAAAATAAAAAAAGATTACAAGAATTTTAATATATACAGTATATATATATATATATATATATATATATATATATATATATATATATATATATATATATATATATATATATATGTATGTATGTGTGCTTGTGTTGGTGAAAGAAACATTTCATATTAATTCTGTAATGAAGTTTACTTTGTTAACTTGGTATCCTTTATAGAAAAGCATATCTAGGTAGGCTCATGAGTCCAATGAGCCAATCAGATTGAGCTCGCATTCTATTGGCTGATCGTAACAGCCAATAGAATGCAAGCTCAATCTGATTGGCTGATTGGATCAGCCAATCGGATTGAACTTGAATCTGATTGGCTGATTCAATCAGCCAATCAGATTTTTCCTACCTTAATTCCGATTAACTGATAGAACCTTCATTCGGACTTAGGACGTCGTTAGAAGCGGATGGATCCGCGTCGGCTGCTTCAAGATGGTCCCGCTCCGCGCAGCATGGAAGAAGATAGAAGATGCCGCTTGGATGAAGATGTTTGCCGGTCCGGATGTCCTCTTCTTGAAGGATAGGAGGAAGACTTTGGACTCTCTTCTGGACCTCTTCTTGCCGGATAGGAGGAAGACTTCGGAGCCTCTTCTGGACGGATCGGTGATATCCGGCGTGGTGAAGACAAGGTAGGAAGATCTTCAGGGGCTTAGTGTTAGGTTTTTTAAGGGGTGTTTGGGTTAGATTAGGGGTATGTGGGTGGTGGGTTGTAATGTTGGGGGGGGGTATTGTATGTTTATTTAAATGCAAAAGAGCTGTTTTCTTTGGGGCATGCCCCGCAAAAGGCCCTTTTAAGGGCTGGTAAGGTAAAAGAGCTTTACATTTTTAATTTTAGAATAGGGTAGGGCATTTTTTTTATTTTGGGGGGCTTTGTTATTTTTTTAGGGGGCTTAGAGTAGGTGTAATTAGTTTTAAAATTCTTGTAATCTTTTTTTATTTTTTGTAATTTAGTGTTTGTTTTTTTTTGTAATTTAGTTTAGTTGATTTAATTGTATATAATTGTAGGTAGTTTATTTAAAGGGACATAATACTCATATGCTAAATCACTTGAAACTGATGCAGTATAACTGTAAAAAGCTGACAGGAAAATATCACCTGAGCATCTCTATGTAAAAAAGGAAGATATTTTACCTCACAATTTCCTCAGCTCAGCATAGTAAGTTCAGTGTAAAAAGTTATACTCAGCTGCTCCCAGCTGCAGGTAAAAAAATAAAAAAAATGAAGAAATGAACTGCAGCCAATCAGCATCAGCAGTGCTGAGGTCATGAACTCTTTTACTGTGATCTCATGAGATTTTACTTAACTCTCATGAGATTTCATAGTAAGCTTCCTTTACCTTATTGGTGAAATAATATGAGAGTGCACGATGCTCATCCTTTCAGCTGTCCCAGGACTGACACACTAAAATACTGCTTAGAAATCCTTTACAATGGGAGGTGGCTACTGAGGAACTTTTGAGGTAAAATATCTTTCTTTTTTACATAGAGATGTTCAGGTGATATTTTCTAATCAGCTTTTTACAGCTATGCTGCATCACTTTCAAGTGTTTAAACATTTGGGTATTATGGCCCTTTAATTTATTTATTGATAGTGTAGTGTTAGGTTTAATTGTAACTTAGGTTAGGATTTATTTTACAGGTAATTCTGTAATTATTTTAACTAGGTAACTATTAAATAGTAAATAACTATTTAATAGCTATTGTACCTGGTTAAAATAAATACAAAGTTGCCTGTAAAATAAATATAAATCCTAAAATAGCTACAATATAATTATTATTTATATTGTAGCTATATTAGGGTTTATTTTACAGGTAAGTATTTAGCTTTAAATAGGAATAATTTATTTAATAAGAATTATTTTATTTCATTAGAATAAAATTATATTTAACTTAGGGGGTGTTAGTGTTAGGGTTAGACTTAGCTTTAGGGGTTAATTGTAGGTAGGTGTCGGCGACGTTGGGGGCGGCAGATTAGGGGTTAATAAAACGTAATTTATGTAAGAACTTACCTGATAAATTAATTTCTTTCATATTAGCAAGAGTCCATGAGCTAGTGACGTATGGGATATACATTCCTACCAGGAGGGGCAAAGTTTCCCAAACCTCAAAATGCCTATAAATACACCCCTCACCACACCCACAAATCAGTTTAATGAATAGCCAAGAAGTGGGGTGATAATAAAAAAGTGCGAAAGCATAAAAATTGGAATAATTGTGCTTTATACAAAAAAATCATAACCACCACAAAAAAGGGTGGGCCTCATGGACTCTTGCTAATATGAAAGAAATGAATTTATCAGGTAAGTTCTTACATAAATTATGTTTTCTTTCATGTAATTAGCAAGAGTCCATGAGCTAGTGACGTATGGGATAATGACTACCCAAGATGTGGATCTTTCCACGCAAGAGTCACTAGAGAGGGAGGGATAAAATAAAGACAGCCAATTCCTGCTGAAAATAATCCACACCCAAAATAAAGTTTAAATGAAAACATAAGCAGAAGATTCAAACTGAAACAGCTGCCTGAAGTACTTTTCTACCAAAAACTGCTTCAGAAGAAGAAAACACATCAAAATGGTAGAATTTAGTAAAAGTATGCAAAGAAGACCAAGTTGCTGCTTTGCAAATTTGATCAACCGAAGCTTCATTCCTAAACGCCCAGGAAGTAGAAACTGACCTAGTAGAATGAGCTGTAATCCTCTGAGGCTGAGTTATACCCGACTCAACATAGGCATGATGAATTAAAGATTTCAACCAAGATGCCAAAGAAATAGCAGAAGCTTTCTGGCCTTTTCTAGAACCGGAAAAGATGACAAATAGACTAGAAGTCTTTCGGAAAGTCTTAGTAGCTTCAACATAATATTTCAAAGCTCTAACAACATCCAAAGAATGCAATGATTTCTCCTTAGAATTCTTAGGATTAGGGCATAATGAAGGAACTACAATTTCTCTACTAATGTTGTTGGAATTCACAACCATAGGTAAAAATTCAAAAGAAGTTCGCAACACTGCCTTATCCTGATGAAAAATCAGAAAAGGAGACTCACAAGAAAGAGCAGACAATTCAGAGACTCTTCTGGCAGAAGAGACGGCCAAAAGGAACAAAACTTTCCAAGAAAGTAATTTAATGTCCAATGAATGCATAGGTTCAAACGGAGGAGCTTGAAGAGCCCCCAGAACCAAATTCAAACTCCAAGGAGGAGAAATTGACTTAATGACAGGTTTAATACGAACCAAGGCTTGTACAAAACAATGAATATCAGGAAGATTAGCAATCTTTCTGTGAAAAAGAACAGAAAGAGCAGAGATTTGACCTTTCAAGGAACTTGCGGACAAACCTTTATCTAAACCATCCTGAAGAAACTGTAAAATTCTCGGAATTCTAAAAGAATGCCAGGAAAAATGATGAGAAAGACACCAAGAAATATAAGTCTTCCAGACTCTATAATATATCTCTCTAGATACAGATTTATGAGCCTGTAACATAGTATTAATCACAGAGTCAGAGAAACCTCTTTGACCAAGAATCAAGCGTTCAATCTCCATACCTTTAAATTTAAGGATTTGAGATCCTGATGGAAAAAAGGACCTTGCGACAGAAGGTCTGGTCTTAACGGAAGAGTCCACGGTTGGCAAGAGGCCATCCGGGCAAGATCCGCATACCAAAACCTGTGAGGCCATGCTGGAGCTACCAGCAGAACAAACGAGCATTCCTTCAGAATCTTGGAGATTACTCTTGGAAGAAGAACTAGAGGCGGAAAGATATAGGCAGGATGATACTTCCAAGGAAGTGATAATGCATCCACTGCCTCCGCCTGAGGATCCCGGGATCTGGACAGATACCTGGGAAGTTTCTTGTTTAGATGAGAAGCCATCAGATCTATTTCTGGAAGTTCCCACATTTGAACAATCTGAAGAAATACCTCTGGGTGAAGAGACCATTCGCCCGGATGCAACGTTTGGAGACTGAGATAATCCGCTTCCCAATTGTCTATTCCTGGAATATGAACCGCAGAGATTAGACAGGAGCTGGATTCCGCCCAAACCAGAATTCGAGATACTTCTTTCATAGCCAGAGGACTGTGAGTCCCTCCTTGATGATTGATGTATGCCACAGTTGTGACATTGTCTGTCTGAAAACAAATGAACGATTCTCTCTTCAGAAGAGGCCAAGACTGAAGAGCTCTGAAAATTGCACGGAGTTCCAAAATATTGATCGGTAATCTCACCTCCTGAGATTCCAAAACCCCTTGTGCTGTCAGAGACCCCCACACAGCTCCCCAACCTGTAAGACTTGCATCTGTTGAAATTACAGTCCAGGTCGGAAGAACAAAAGAAGCCCCCTGAACTAAACGATGGTGATCTGTCCACCACGTCAGAGAGTGTTGTACAATCGGTTTTAAAGATATTAATTGAGATATCTTTGTGTAATCCCTGCACCACTGGTTCAGCATACAGAGCTGAAGAGGCCGCATGTGAAAACGAGCAAAGGGGATCGCGTCCGATGCCGCAGTCATAAGACCTAGAATTTCCATGCATAAGGCTACCGAAGGGAAAGATTGTGACTGAAGGTTTCGACAAGCTGATATCAACTTTAGATGTCTCATGTCTATCAAAGATAGAGTCATGGATACTGAATCTATCTGAAAACCTAAAAAGGTTACCTAAGTCTGAGGAATCAATGAACTTTTTGGTAAATTGATCCTCCAACCATGATGTTGAAGAAACAACACAAGTCGATTCGAATGAGATTCTGCTAAATATGAAGACTGAGCAAGTACCAAGATATCGTCCAAATAAGGAATACCACAATACCCTGTTCTCTGATTACAGACAGAAGGGCACCGAGAACCTTTGTAAAAAATTATTGGAGCTGTAGCTAGGCCAAACGGCAGAGCCACAAACTGGTAATGCTTATCTAGGAAAGAGAATCTCAGAAACTGATAGTGATCTGGATGAATCGGAATATGCAGATATGCATCCTGTAAATCTATAGTAGACATATAATGCCCTTGTTGAACAAAAGGCAGGATAGTCCTTACAGTTACCATTTTGAATGTTGGTATCCTTACATAACGATTCAATATTTTTAGATCCAGAACTGGTCTGAAGGAATTTTCCTTCTTTGGTACAATGAAGAGATTTGAATAAAACCCCAGTCCCTGTTCCAGAACTGGAACTGGCAAAATTACTCAAGTCAACTCTAGATCTGAAACACATTTCAGAAATGCTTGAGCCTTCGCTGGGTTTACTGGGGCACGGGAAAGAAAAAATCTCTTTGCAGGAGGCCTTATCTTGAAGCCAATTCTGTACCCTTCTGAAACAATGTTCTGAATCCAAAGATTGTGAACGGAATTGATCCAAATTTCTTAGAAAAAACGTAATCTGCCCCCTACCAGCTGAGCTGGAACGAGGGCCGCACCTTCATGTGAACTTAGGAGCTGGCTTTGATTTTCTAAAAGGCTTGGATTTATTCCAGACTGGAGATGGTTTCCAAACTGATACCGCTCCTGAGGATGAAGGATCAGGTTTTTGTTCCTTGTTGTGACAAAAGGAATGAAAACGATCATTACCCTGGAAAGAAAGGGAAAGCAGAGTAGACTTAGAAGACATAACAGCATTCCAAGTCTTAAGCCATAAAGCTCTTCTAGCTAAAATAGCTAGAGACATATACCTGACATCAACTCTAATGATATCAAAGATGGCATTACAAATAAAATTATTAGCATGTTGAAGAATAAAAATGCTATGAGAATTATGATCTGTTACTTGTTGCGCTAAAGCTTCTAACCAAAAGATGAAGCTGCAGCAACATCCGCTAAAGATATAGCAGGTCTAAGAAGATTACCTGAACACAAGTAAGCTTTTCTTAGAAAGGATTCAATTTTCCTATCTAAAGGATCCTTAAGGAAGTACCATCTGCCGTAGGAATAGTACACTTAACAAGAGTAGAGACAGCCCCATCAACTTTAGGGATTTTGTCCCAAAACTCTAATCTGTCAGATGGCACAGGATATAATTGCTTAAAACGTTTAGAAGGAGTAAATGAATTACCCAAATTATTCCATTCCCTGGAAATTACTTCAGAAATAGCACTAGGGACAGGAAAAACTTCTGGAATAACTACAGGAGATTTAAAAACCTTATCTAAACGTTTAGATTTAGTATCAAGAGGACCAGAATCCTCAATTTCTAAAGCAATTAGGACTTCTTTAAGTAAAGAACGAATAAATTTCATTTTAAATAAATATGAAGATTTATCAGCATCAACCTCTGAGACAGAATCCTCTGAACCAGAAGAACCATTATCAGAATCAGAATGATGATGTTCATTTAAAAATTCATCTGAAAAATGAGAAGTTTTAAAAGACTTTTTACATTTACTAGAAGGAGGAATAACAGACATAGCCTTCTGTAGTGTCAAAGATACTATGTTGTAGTATGCAATAATTTAAATGAATCACAACTGCTGAGATTATAGGATTTGTAGCAAGGTTTAAACTAGATAATAACATGGATTACTAAAAGAAGTAATGTCAGAATCCGAGTGTAAACTTTGCAATTTGTTATATGGGTAAATAGCATTAGATATTTCTATAGCTGTATCGAGTAAATGAATACTGGAGGAACAACAGAAAAACTGTGTCTATAACCAGAGGAAAAAATGAAACAGTGTTAACACGAAAAAATAGCTACTATGTGAAAATAAAGCTCTGCCATAATTATATCAGGAATTATGAGTAAATATGCGTAGCAGATATTGTATCAAAGATAGTAGCTTGAAAAATATGTAAGAGGTTACAGACTGTACCTGGAGGGTAAAACAAAGTTTTTAGAAAGTTGAAGAGAAATCTCACAGCTTGAATCAGGGAAGCGGTTGCAGCGCTGATGCCGAAAAAGTTGGCGTGTGACGTCACAGCTCCACGATGCAGGGCGGAAGATTCGGCTGAATGGAGTAAGCTGACAGCAACGGCTGGGAAAAGTGTCAATCCGGTAACAAGAGATGTAGGCTGGTTTCAGCAAGATAAGTTTGGTGAATCCGGAATGATAGGATTTAGGATGAATTCCAAAGAGGTAAATAATAGCTCAGTTTGAGTCACACTATGGTTAGTGGAAAACAATAACAAGCAAAGTGGAGAGGGGGGAGGAGGCTTAAATAGCATAGCAGATGAATTGATCAGACAATTAAAGGGATATTCTCAGTAAAAGTAACAGGTTGTATTTAATCAATATGTAATCGTGACACCTTCTTAATGGATTTAAAAACAAAATTTCTTATGTTATCAGGAACACTCTGAGTATTAGATGTTGACAGAACAGCAACAGGTAATGTAACAGTACTTAAAGGAAATATTATCTGCATAAACAGTTTGTCATGACAAAACAGTACAAACAACAGCTGGAGTAACAGATACCATAAGTTTACAGCAGATACACTTAGCTTTGGTAGCTCCAGCCCCAGGCAGGGATATTCCAGAAGTATCTTCTGACTCAGCTTCAACGTGGGACATCTTGCAATATGTAATAGAAAAAACAACATATAAAGCAAAATTGATCAAATTCCTTAAATGACAGTTTCAGGAATGGGAAAAAAATGCCAGTGAATAAGCTTCTAGCAACCAGAAGCAAAAAATCAATGAGACTTAAATAATGTGGAGACAAAAGTGACGCCCATATTTTTTCGCGCCAAAAAAGACGCCCACATTATTTGGCACCTAAATGCTTTTGGCGCCAAAAATGACGCCACATCCGGAACGCCGACACTTTTGGCGCAAAAGAACGTCAAAAATGACGCAACTTCCGGCGACACGTATGACGCCGGAAACAGAAAATAATTTTTGCGCCAAAAAAGTCCGCGCCAAGAATGACGCAATAAAATGAAGCATTTTCAGCCCCCGCGAGCCTAACAGCCCACAGGGAAAATCAAATTTTTAAGGTAAGAAAAAAATGAATTATTCATATGCATTATCCAAAATATGAAACTGACTGTCTGAAATAAGGAATGTTGAACATCCTGAGTCAAGGCAAATAAATGTTTGAATACATATATTTAGAACTTTATATAAAAAGTGCCCAACCATAGCTTAGAGTGTCACAGAAAATAAGACTTACTTACCCCAGGACACTCATCTACATGTAGTAGAAAGCCAAACCAGTACTGAAACGAGAATCAGCAGAGGTAATGGTATATATATAAGAGTATATTGTCGATCTGAAAAGGGAGGTAAGAGATGAATCTCTACGACCGATAACAGAGAACCTATGAAATAGACCCCGTAGAAGGAGATCACTGCATTCAAATAGGCAATACTCTCCTCACATCCCTCTGACATTCACTGCACGCTGAGAGGAAAACCGGGCTTCAACCTGCTGCGGAGCGCATATCAACGTAGAATCTAGCACAAACTTACTTCACCACCTCCATAGGAGGCAAAGTTTGTAAAAACTGATTTGTGGGTGTGGTGAGGGGTGTATTTATAGGCATTTTGAGGTTTGGGAAACTTTGCCCCTCCTGGTAGGAATGTATATCCCATACGTCACTAGCTCATGGACTCTTGCTAATTACATGAAAGAAACATAATATAGGGGTCAGCTGTGTTAGGGGCAGCAGATTAGGGGTACATAGGTATAACGTAGGTTGCGGCGGTGTACGGAGCGGCAGATTAGGGGTTAAAAATAATATGCAGGGGTCAGCGATAGCGGGGGGCAGCAGATTAGGTGTTAATAAGTGTAAGGTTAGGGGTGTTTAGACTCGGGGTACATGTTAGGGTGTTAGGTGCAGACATAGGAAGTGTTTCCCCATAGGAAACAATGGGGCTGCGTTAGGAGCTGAACGCTGCTTTTTTGCAGGTGTTAGGTTTTTTTTCAACTCAAACTGCCCCATTGTTTCCTATGGGGGAATTGTGCACAAGCAAGTTTTGGAAGCTGGCCGCGTCCGTAAGCATCGCTGGTATTTAGAGTTGCAGTGGCGGTAAATATGCCTGTACGCTCCCTTTTTGGAGCCTAACGCAGCCCTTCAGACGACTCTAAATACCAGCGTTGTTTAAAAGGTGCGGGGGAAAAAAAGCACGCGTAGCTAACGCACCCCTTTGGCCGCAGAACTCTAAATCTAGCCGACAATCTTTTGAAATCTATGCAGTTATAGCAAACACCACTGCTTTGTTTAGCAAAGGCAAGATATGTAGGTAGTGTGCGGTCCACGTGAGTTTCACTTGTATGGGATATGACCCGCGACTCAAATGAGTTTGACACCTCTGGTGTAACTTTAATGTAAAATAAAACATTGTAACATAACAATTGGCAATATATATAACATTTTGGTTTCTCTCAAGAAGAGGCATTATTGCCACTAGATGGCAGACAACACTTAAATATCCTCAGATTCACGCACGCACAAAATAATTTTATTGCAAGATAGGACGCATTATACAGCTACAGGTAGCTGTCATCGTACAAAGATTTGTTTTGCACTAATTCACAATAACAACCATTACAGCACTGACAGTAAAAAATGTCAAATTGCACTTTATTTGAACTCTCCTCCAAAAGATAAATAACCAGCGATTCATAATTTTCTGAAACGAGTGCGAGAGACTATAAAGACATTTTTGCATAGGAATTGAAGAGACTTTGCATTTAAAGGACCACTAAACAGAGTAGCATTGCATAATCAATATATGCATAATAAATAGACAATACAGGGAACAGGGCACACATTTACACATGTATAGCGTTATGTATGTATATGTATAAGTATGGACTAAGTGATATCCTGTACAGCTAAGGGAATCTGCAGGAAAAGTCACTTCATGACCCAAACATCTACAAAAAATGTGTTTTTCTTTTTAATATTTGATTTTAAGTCTTACTCGCACTGTCGTGATTTTTAATAACAGCACTTGCGTCTTTAAAATTGAGTTTTTAAAAAATGGGATTGCACAATTGAGACTTTCATAGTTAAAGGGACACTGAACCCAATTTTTTTATTTCACGATTCAGAAAGAGTATGCAATTTTAAGCAACTTTCTAATTTACTCCTATTATCAAATTTTCTTCATTCTCTTAGTATCTTTATTTGAAAAGCAAGAATGTAAGTTTAGATGCCGGCCCATTTTTGGTGAACAACCTGGGTTGGTGGATTAATTTAACCGACCAATAAACAAGTGCTATCCAGGGTTCTGAACTAAAAAATAGCTTAGATGCCTTCTTTTTCAAATAAAGATAGCAAGATAACGAAGAAAATTTGATAATAGGGGTAAAATAGAAAGTTGCTTAAAATTGCATGCTCTATCTGAATCACAAAAGAAAAAATTTGGGTTCAGTGTCCCTTAACTAGTGCTGTGGAATCTGTTGGCGCTCTACAAATAACCGATTATAATAATAATAACTACTGTAATTTGTTTCCATCTACACCACTGCTAAACTACTAAATGCAGCTTTTATTTTAACAGGCAGACTAGGGACAGTTTTTCTATTGCTATATGTTTGCTTTTAACCTCTTAACGACCAGCGCCGTACCCTGTACGTCGCTGCAGTCCTGGGCTTCTCTCTGCCGCGATCTCGCTGAAAAATTACCGAAGCAGAGAGGGCCACTCTGTGAACCTCTCTGCATCGGATAGCAGTGGGACCGATCGTTGGTGGGTGGGAACGTAAGGAGGGAGGCGGGTGGATGGCCCATCGCTGGAGGAAGTGGGAGGAGGGCAGGAGTGAGCGGGACCGCTATGCCACGCTACAGGGAGAAAAAAACAACAACTTAAAGCTGAGTGATTGAGGGGGAAGGAGGGCGGAGGAGCAAAGAGGGGGATCATATGTGGGATAATTTGAGGAAAAGGGATCTGGGAGGGGGGAAGCTACACTACAGAAAAATGGGTATTATATATGTTTTTTTTTTTTTTACAAATTGCCTCTTTTGCAGCAAACTGGATACTGGCAGACAGCTGCCAGTACCTAAGATGGCCGCAAATAAGTAGAGGGGAGAGTTAGAGAGCTGTTTGGGGGGGGGGATCAGGGAGGTTGGGAGGTAAGGGGGGATACTACCCTGCAGAAAATATATCATTTTAAAAAAATAAAAAAAAAACCCCACCTTTTATTTTTATAATGGCAGACTTTCTGCCAGTACTTAAGATGGTGGTGACCTTTGGGGGGTAGGGGAGGAAGAGAGCTGCTTGAGAGGGGTCAGGGGGTGGGATGTGTCAGGTGGGAGGCTGATCTCTACACTAAAGCTAAAATTAACCCTACAAGCTACCTAATTAACCCCTTCACTGCTTGGCATAATACAAGTGTGGTGCGCAGCAGCATTTAGCAGCCTTCTAATTACCTAAAAGCAATGTCAAAGCCATATATGTCTGCTATTTCTGAACAGAGGGGATCCCAGAGAAGAATTTACAACCCTTTGTGCCATGTTTGCACAAGCTGTTTGTAAATCATTTCAGTGAGAAATCTAAAATTGTGAAAAAGTTAACGATTTTTTTTTATTTGATCGCATTTGGCGGTGAAATGGTGGCATGAAATATACCAAAATGGGCCTAGATCAATACTTTGGGTTGTCTACTAAAAAAAAAATATAGTTTTGAAAGGTAAAAAAGGCTCTATTTCTGTTTAAATGTAGTGATGGGAAAAATGCTAAAAATGCTCTGTTTTTTGGGGAAGTTTTTGTCTGAAGTGCCCGGTCCTTAAGGGGTTAAACTTGTGTTTAAAAATATTTATTTCTATTGTTTTTTTAAAGAACTGTTTCCATTTTGGTGTGAACTGTAAACAAGATGGCGATTATGGGTTTTTATGAATAGGACTTATCTTCTTATACTGGGTTTTAACATTTATAAAACTGCAAATCTTGAACCGGCTGCCCTACAACTTTGTATCTGCCTAGAAGATCTTTAAACAAGATTGTGCCTTAGTTTTATAGCAAACACGCCGCGGCCTCCTTGCACATTAAGTCCAAACACGATCATGCGAGTGTGTTCCAAAGTGCATGCGTCTTTGAAACAAATTTTTGTTTTGTAGAATTTTAGTTGCTGGCATATACCGATTTCAGCCAAATACATGATCAGTTGTGCTCCTGTACCAATCCAAATAAGGATAAAGCTATTCAGCAAATGGAAACAAACCTCCATACGTGCTATTTTTACAATAAAAATGTCCTAATCATAAAATTTTTATTTCAAATGAGATAAAGGTGATGAATAAAGTTACATGATTCAGCCAGAAGATTTTAAGAGCATTTTCCATTTACTTGTGTAATAAATTCTACACCATTCTTTTGGTATTCTTTGTTGAAAAACATACCTAGGTAGGTTCAGGAGTAGTAATTCACTACTCATAGCTTGCTTATGATTGGGGACTACACACCTATGCCTCTTGTTATTGGCTAACCTAAAGTGTTTAGTTAATTCCCAGTAGTACACTGCTGTTCTGGAGATTAGTTTAACTATGTGTTTATAGCATCACTATAGGGTACCTATAGGGTTTAGGATATAGTAGCTGGAAGCACTCAGATTTATGTATACTGAGAGCGTCCATCCCCCGTGTATGATCCAGTGTTGTGTCTGCAGGAGGCTCCATGGAAAGACTTTTTGTTTACACCCATTGGTGATGCTGGGAATGACAGTGGCGATGGTGATGGTAGGACTGACAGTAGTGATGGTGGGACTGACAATAGTGATGGTGGTGGTAGGACTGACAATACTAATGGTGTTTGTAGGACTGACAATAATGATGGTGGTGGTAGGACTGACAGTAGTGATGGTGGTGGTGGGACTGACAATAGTGATGGTGGTATTAGGACTAACAATAGTGATGGTGACGGTGGGACTGACAGTAGTGATGGTGATGGTGGGACTGACAATAGTTATGGTGGTATTAGAAATAACAATAGTGATGGTGACGGTGGGACTGACAACAGTGATGGTGATGGTGGAACTGACAATAGTGATGGTAATGGTGGTACTGACAATAGTGATGGTGGTGGGGGGACTGATACAAGTGGTGGTGGGACTGCCAATATGGATGGTGATGATGGGACTGACAGTAGTGATGGTGGGACTGAGAATAGTGATGGTGGTGGTAGGACTGACAATAGTGATAGTGGTGGTAGGACTGACAGTAGTGATTGTGATGGTGGGACTGACAGTAGTGATGGTGTTGGTAGGACTGACTATAGTGATGGTGTTGGTTGGACTGACAATAGGGATGGTGGTGGTAAGACTGACAGTAGTAATGGTGGGACTGACAGTAGTGATGGTGATGGTGGGACTGGCAATAGTGATGTAATGGTGGGACTGACAATAGTGATGATAACGGTGGGACGGACAATAGTGATAGTAGTAGTAGGACTGACAATAGTGATGTGATGGTGGAACTGAGAATAGTGATGGTGATGGTGGGACTGACAATAGTGATGGTAATGGTGGGCCTGACAATAGTGATGGTGATGGTGGGACTGACAATAGTGATGGTAATGGTGGGACTGAAAATAGTGATGGTGATGGTGGGACTGACAATAGTGATGGTAATGGTGGGACAGACAATAGTGATAGTAATGGTGGGACTGACAATAGTGATGGTAATGGTGGGACTGACAAGTGTGATGGTGATGGTGGTACTGACAATAGTGATGTTAATGGTGGGACTGACAATAGTGATGTTAATGGTGGGACTGACAATAGTGATGTTAATGGTGGGACTGACAATAGTGATGGTAATGGTGGGACTGACAATAGTGATGGTGGTTGTGGGACTGACTGTAGTGATGGTTATGGTGGGACTGACTGTATTTATGGTGTTGGGACTCACAGTAGTAATAATGGGACTGGAAGTACTTATATTGATAATAAGACTGAAAGTACTGATGTTGATAATGGGACTGAAATTACTGATTGTGATAATGGGACTGAAAGTACTGATGGTGATAATGGGACTGAAAGTACTGATTGTTATACAGGGACTGAATGTACTGATGGTGATAATGGGACTTAAAGTACTGATGATGATAAAGGGACTGAAAATACTGATGGTGATAAATCGACGGAAAGTACTGATGGTGATAATGGGACTGACAGTACTGATGGTGATAATGGGACTGACAGTACTGATAGTGTTAATGGGACTAACAATTGTGATGCTGATAATAGGACTGACAGTACTTAAGGTGGTAATGGGACTAACAATAGTGATGCCGATAATGGGACTGAAAGTACTGATGGTGATAATGGAACTGACAGTACTGATGGCGATAACGGGACTGACAGTAGTGATGGTGATAATGGGACTGACTGTACTGATGCCAATAATGGGACTGACAGTAGTGATGGTGATAATGGGACTGACTGTACTGATGCCAATAATGGGACTGACAGTAGTGATGGTGATAATGGGACTGACTGTACTGATGGCGATAATGGGACTGACAGTACTGATGCCAATAATGGGACTGACAGTACTGATGGCGATCATGGGACTGACAGTAGTGATGGTGATAATGGGACTGACTGTACTGATGCCAATAATGGGACTGACAGTACTGATGGCGATCATGGGACTGACAGTAGTGATGGTGATAATGGGACTGACTGTACTGATGCCAATAATGGGACTGACAGTAGTGATGGTGATAATGGGACTGACAGTAGTGATGGTGATAATGGGACTGACTGTACTGATGCCAATAATGGGACTGACAGTACTAACTGCAATAATGAGACTGACAGTAGTGATGGCGGTGGTAGGCTGACGTATTACTGTAAGTAGAATTATTTAGTTTGTAATGGTATAAAATAAAAAAATAAAAATTACTGCACAATAAGGTGTTTCACAAAGCTTACTTCTAGTGCAGCCAACGCTCCACTTGTAATCTGGCACTAAATGGATTATATTTATATTATTTTTGCTACTTCTGTTAACAAAAATATTTGTGCTTTGCTAATATTACAGCTGGGATTGCTTAAGACCATTTACATAATACAGCTGATTTAACCCCTTTGCAAAATACAGCTGAATGCAATATGCTGGAGAACTTTGTGGTAGGTAAGGTATATATTTTGCAAAGGTACTAGCTTGTATATGACTATTAAGTAGACAACTAATACAAATTAAAATGTAGAAGTCCAAATAAAATTTAAGAAACATGTGGGTGGTATTGAACTAATTGCAGTTTTAACATACAGAAGTTCAGAAATTCCAGCAATACTCTAGGATTGCATTACTGAACTGACCCAGCGACCAGCCACCTGTTTACCTCTCCTGTGGGAGTGCAATCTGTGTAATGAGTTGCATATTGGTTGAATTTGTTGAATATTTTATTTTCTGCATCATTAGAGAAAAATTGTTAAAGTTAATGTGGAGCACATGGCTGGATGGTGTCACTAAGTAGAGGTTTCACAGACACATTTATACAAGCAAGCACACACACACTTATACAAGCACAAACACACTTATACAAGCACACACACACACTTATACAAGCACACACACACACTTATACAAGCACACACACACTTATACAAGCGTACACACACACTTATACAAGCGCACACACACTTATACAAGCACACACACACACTTATACAAGCACACACACACACTTATACAAGCACACACACACACACACACAAGCACACACACACACTTATACAAGCACACACACACTTATACAAGCGTACACACACACTTATACAAGCGCACACACACTTATACAAGCGCACACACACTTATACAAGCGCACACACAGTTATACAAGCACAAACACACTTATACAAGCACACACACACTTATACAAGCGCACACACACTTATACAAGTACACACACACATCTATATAAGCACACACACACTCTTATACAAGCACACACACACACTTATACAAATACACACACATACACACACATTTATACAAGCACACACACACACTTATACAAGCGCACACACACTTATACAAGCGCACACACACACTTATACAAGCACACACTTATACAAGCGCACACACACTTATACAAGTACACACACACATCTATACAAGCACACACACACTCTTATACAAGCACACACACACACACTTATACAAGCACACACACACTCTTATACAAGCACACACACACTCTTATACAAGCACACACGCACACTTATACAAGCACACACACATACACACACATTTATACAAGCACACACACACATTTATACAAGCACACACACACACATTATTGTAATTATTATTATTTTTATTATCAGTTACTTATAAAGCACAATCTGCAGGATAATATACAATAATAAATTGTCTAATGCTTCATCCTGTAATACTGGTCTATATACTACTCCTATTCTAAACACCTGTTTCCCTTCAGTTTCTATAGTTACCCAAACATTTTCTACATTGTCATTTTTTTTTACAATTTCAGTTACTTTAATATTTTCTTTCACGTACAGAGCAACTCACGTCCTATTTTTCCACTCTATTTTTTTATTCCAAATTCTTTTTTTATTGAGATAGTTTTAAAAATACATAGTCTTATCAAAAATGCAAAGACAAGATAATCAATAACATTACAATATGATCAATTGTGTCTAACAGTAGTAACTAATCTCTTATAGAATATAAGAACAACCTAAAAAATTTAAATTAAAACATAAAAAGGTGGCCAACTAGGCCATAAATCTGTACCAACCAGGTTAATGATAAGGGTATATAAGGACATATATATGTAAATAATAATAGGTCTTTGTCTCCACAGATAAGTATGACGGAATATTAGATTAGGTTAGTAATACGTAAGCGAAGATAAGTCTCAAACTAATTTTACATATTGGGCCCACATATCTTGGGCAATAATAAAAATATATCTAGTGTCTAATCGAAAGGATCTATATTCCTCCAGTTCTATAAGGTCATCCACTCTATTTTTTTAATCAAGATGTAACCAGGTATGACTGTTTCCCAATCGTGAGAGTTATTGTACCATAACTCTGTTATAGCTACTAAATCCAATTTTAGCAATGTTATAGTAGTGGGGGACTTTACTATGCCTGATGTAGACTGGGAAGTACCTGTTGCCTAATCAACTAGAAGTAAATATATTATGGAATCTTTACAAGGGGAATCTCTTGAGCAACTAGTAAAAGAACCAACACGTAAAGGAACAATATTAGATTTACTACTTACAAACAGTGATATAGTATCTGAGGTGTCTGTGGGTGAGAACTTAGAGGCCGATTTATCAAAGGTCTGTCGGACCTGATCTAACAGTGCGGATCAGGTCCGACAGACCTCGCTGAATGCGGAGAGCAATACGCTCGCCGTATTCAGAATTGCACCAGCAGCTCTTGTGAGCTGCTGGTGCAACGCCGCCCTCTGCAGCAGGGAGGTGTCAATCAACCGGATCGTACTCGATCGGGTTGAATTGTTGCGATTCCTGTCCGCCTGCTCAGAGCAGGCGGACAGGGTTATGGAGCAGCGGTCTTTAGTCCGCTGCTTCATCACTGCTGTTTCTGGTGAAGAGTCTGAAGACTCCCTAGAAACACGGGCCCACAAGCTCCATACGGAGCTTAATAAATGGGCCTCTTAGGCTCTAGTGATCATCAATCTGTATAGTTTAATATTCAGGCAAAGGTACTGTGCAACCATAGTAAAACAAAAGTCTTACGCCTAGATTTAGAGTTTTGTCGGTAAAGACCCGCGGTGCTAACGCTCCTTTTTTTTCCAGCGCACCCTTAAGACAACGCTGGTATAACAAGTTGTCTGAATGGCTGCGTTAGCCTCAGAAAAGGGAGCATTGAGCATAATTTAGCTCCACTTCAACCCTCAATACCAGCGCTGCTTACGGTAGCGGTAAGCTGGAAAAACGTGCTCGTGCACGATTTCCCCATAGGAAACAATGGGGCTGAGCTGGCTGAAAAAAAAACTAACACCTGCAAAAAAGCAGCGTTCAGCTCCTAACGCAGCCCCATTGTTTCCTTTGGGGAAACACTTCCTAAGTCTGCACCTAACACCCTAACATGAACCCCGAGTCTAAACACCCCTAATCTTACACTTATTAACCCCTAATCTGCCGCCCCAGCTATCGCTGACACCTGTATTTTATTATTAACTCCTAATATGCCGCTCCGTACACAGCCGCAACCTACATTATCCCTATGTACCCCTAATCTACTGCCCCTAACATCGCCGACCCCTATATTATATTTATTAACCCCTAATCTGTCCCCCCCTTAACGTCGCCGCCACCTACCTACACTTATTAACCCCTAATCTGCCGACCGGACCTCACCGCCACTATAATAAATGTATTAACCCCTAAACCGCTGCACTCCCGCCTCGCAAACACTATAATAAATTGAATTAACCCCTAATCTGCCCTCCCTAACATCGCCGCCACCTACCTACAATTATTAACCCCTAATCTCACGCCCCCAACGTCGCCGCTACTATAATAAAGTTATTAACCCCTAAACCTAAATCTAACCCTAATCCTAACACCCCCCTAAGTTAAATATAATTTAAATTAATCTAAATAAATTTACTATAATTAAATAAATTATTCCTATTTAAAACTAAATACTTACCTATAAAATAAACCATAAGATAGCTACAATATAACTAATAGTTACATTGTAGCTATTTTAGGATTTATTTTTATTTTACAGGCAACTTTGTATTTATTTTAGCTAGGTACAATAGCTATTAAATAGTTAATAACTATTTAATAGCTACCTAGTTAAAATAATTACAAAATTACCTGTAAAATAAATCCTAACCTAAGTTACAAATACACCTAACACTACACTATCAATAAATTAATTAAATAAATTACCTACAATTAGCTAAACTAAAACACTATAAATAAACTAATCTATAATACCAAACCAACACTAAATTACAGAAAATAAGAAGTTAAGAAGTTTAAACTAATTACACCTAATCTAAGCCCCCTAATAAAATACACCTAATCTAAGCCCCCTAATAAAATAAAAAAGCCACCCAAAATAATAAAATGCCCTACCCTATTCTAAATTACAAAGTAATCAGCTCTTTTACCAGCCCTTAAAAAGGCTTTTTGCGGGACATTGCCCCAAAGTAATCAGCTCTTTTACCTGTTAAAAAAACTACAACCCCCCCCAACATTAAAACCCACCACCCACATACCCCTACTCTAACCCACCCAAACCCCCCTTAAATAAACGTAACACTAACCCCCTGAAGATCTCCCTAGTACCTTGAGTTGTCTTCACCCAGCCGAGCCAAATTCTTCATCCAAGCGTCTTCTATCTTCATCCATCTGGAGCGGAGCGGAGCCATCTTCCATCCAGCCGACGCGGAGCCATCCTCTTCAACCGATGGACTAACGACGAATGACGGTTCCTTTAAGGGACTTCATCCAAGATGGCGTCCCTTGAATTCCGATTGGCTGATAGGATTCTATCAGCCAATCGGAATTAAGGTAGGAAAAATCTGATTGGCTGATTCAATCAGCCAATCAGATTGAAGTTCAATCCGATTGGCTGATCCAATCAGCCAATCGGATTGACCTTGCATTCTATTGGCTGTTCCGATCAGCTCTGGATGGATGAAGATAGAAGACGCCGCTTGGATGAACACTTCAATCGGATGGAAGACCTCTTCTGCCTCGCTTGGATGAAGACTTCTACCGGATGGAGGACCTCTTCTTGCTCCGCTTGGATGAAGAATTTGGCTCGGCTGAGTAAAGATGACTCAAGGTACGGAGATCTTCAGGGGGTTAGTGTTAGGTTTATTTAAGGGGGGTTTGGGTGGGTTAGAGTAGGGGTATGTGGGTGGTGGGTTTTAATGTTGGGGGGGTTGTATTTTTTTAACAGGTAAAAGAGATTACTTTGGGGCAATGCCCCCCAAAAAGCCCTTTTAAGGGCTGGTAAAAGAGCTGATTTTTTTGTAATTTAGAATAGGGTAGGGAATTTTATTATTTTATTTTATTTTTTATTTTATTAGGGGGCTTAGATTAGGTGTAATTAGTTTAAACTTCTTGTAGTTTGTTTTTTTGGTATTATAGATTAGTTTATTTAATTGTATTTTAGTTTAGCTAATTGTAGGTAATTAATTTAATTAATTTATTGATAGTGTAGTGTTAGGTGTATTTGTAACTTAGGTTAGGATTTATTTTACAAGTAATTATGTAATTATTTTAACTAGGTAGCTATTAAATAGTTATTAACTATTTAATAGCTATTGTACCTAGCTAAAATAAATACAAAGTTGCCTGTAAAATAAAAATAAATCCTAAAATAGCTACAATGTAACTATTAGTTATATTGTAGCTATATTAGGGTTTATTTTATAGGTAAGTATTTAGTTTTAAATATGATTAATTTATTTAATTATATTAAATTTAGTTTGTTTAATTTAAATTATATTTAACTTAGGGGGTGTTAGCGTTAGGGTTATACTTAGGTTTAGGGGTTAATAACTTTATTATAGTAGCAGCGACGTTGGGGTCGGCAGATTAGGGGTTACTAATTGTAGGTAGATTAATAAAATTTATTATAGTGTTTGCGAGGCAGGAGTGCAGCGGTTTAGGGGTTAATATATTTATTATAGTGGCGGCGAGGTCCGGTCGGCAGATTAGGGGTTAAAAAGTGTAGGTAGGTGGCGGCGACGTTGGGGGGGGCAGATTATGGGGTAATAAATATAATATAGGTGTCGGCAATGTTAGGGGCAGCAGATTAGGGGTTCATAGCTATAATGTAGGTTGCGGCGGTGTCCGGAGTGGCAGATTAGGGGTTAAAAGAATTTATTATAGGGTTTGCGATGTGGGGGGGCCTCGGTTTAGGGGTTCATAGGTAGTTTATGGGTGTTAGTGTACTTTATAGCACAGTAGTTAAGAGCTTTATGTTCCCGCATTAGCCCATAAAACTCTTAACTTCCGGGGTTTTTTTGACGGTAGGAGTCTTGTCGGTAGAGGCTCTACCACTCACTTCTTCCAAGACTCGTAATACCAGCGTTAGGCAAATCCCATAGAAAAGATAGGATACGCAATTGACGTAAGGGGATCAGTGGTAGTCTCGAGTCGCGGAAAGAAAGTGAGCGGTAGACCCTTTCCTGCCTGATTCTAAATACCAGCGGGCGTTAAAAAGCAGCGTTAGGACCCCTTAACGCTGCTTTTGACGGCTAACGCCAAACTCTAAATCTAGGCGATAGACTTTAGAACAACTGATTTTTCTTACATGAGCAGATACCTAGATGGATCTCTAAAAGGAATGGCACATATTACAGGAGTATAATAATAGTGGGAATATTTTAAAAACTCTATTCTAGATGCAACTAAACACTGTTTTAGGCTTGTTTGTAAAAGGAAAAGGAAAACAATATGGTTTTCAAGAGAAGTAGCACATGCAGTTAAGACAAAAAAGACAGTCGATAAAAAATTCAAACTCACTGGCTCAGAAGAGGATAAGGAAAAATGGAGAACCCATCAAAAGATGACAAAGCAGTTAATCAGAAAGGCTAAAGCTGATGCAGAAGAGAAAATAGCACAATATAAAAAACGGTGACAAGCCTTCTTTAGATATATCAGTGAAAAGAGAAAAACTAACAGAGGGATAGTTGGACTCAAGAATGATGATAGAGTAGTGGAAGAAAATAAACAAATAACACACTGTTTAAATGATTACTTTTGTTCAGTCTTTACAACAGATGGTAAAGATAATGAGATTCTATTAAGGGATGTTACTATAAATAATAATGTGAGTAGTACTTCCCTTTTTAAAGAGTAAGAGGTTTCAAGGGCTTTATCAAAAATAAAAGTAAATAAGTCTGTGGGTCCAGATAACATTCATCCAAGGGTTTTAAGAGAACTTAGATCCGTAATAGCTACTCCTTTAGCTGATTTATTTAATCAGTCACTTCTAACAGGAGTTGTTCTAAAAGTCTGGAAAATTGCATATGTAGTCCATCTTCATAAAAAAGGTAGTAGGGAAGATTCTGCTAACTATAGGCCAGTCAGTTTGACCTCAAATGCAGGGAAATTAAGGGAAACTCTTTTAAAGGAAAGACTTGTATCTTTCCTTCAGACAAACAACTTAGAAGACAAAGGACAGCATGGTTTCACTGCTGGAAGATCATGTCAGACTAATCTAATTGATTTCTTTGACCATGTAACTAAAATAATACACCAGGGAGGAGTTGTAGATATTGCATATCTAGACTTTAGCAAAGTATTTGACACCGTCCCACACAACAAACTTTTTCACAAAATGTATTGCCTTGGAATAGATGCCAAGATTGTTAAGTGGGTAGAATGCTGGCTTAAAGATAGACAACAGAGGGTTTCAATTAATGGTGTGGATTCAAACGAGGCATCAGTTATTAGTGGTGTTCCCCAAGGGTCAGTTCTTGGGCCTGTTTTGTTTAACATGTTCATACATGATATTGAAAGTGGGCTTAAGGGGAAGGCTTGCTTGTTTGCTGATGATACAAACATTTGTAACAGGGTAGATGTTCCAGGAGGGGTTGATCAAATGAAAAGTGATATTAAAAAACTAGAGGACTGGTCAAATAAATGGGATCTGAAATTTAATATTACCAAGAGCAAAATTATGCATATAGGATCTAAAAACCCAAAGGCCAATTATAGTCTCAATGGTACATTACTGACTGTAACTAAAGAAGGGACTTGGGAATTATTATTTCAGATGATTTAAAATTTGGTACACAATGCAGCAGTTCAGCCAGTAAGGCCAGTCGAATACTTGGTTGCATTGGAAGAGGTATTAGTAGCAGAAATAGCACGGTTCTTACGCCACTTTACAGATCATTAGTTAGGCCAATTCTGGAATACTGTGTACAGTTCTGGAGACCATATCTTCAGAAAGATACAAATAAACTAGAAGATGTCCAAAGGAGGGCTACTAAAATGGTACAGTACATGGTCTAAAATATAAAACATACAAAGAAAGATTCCATGATCTAAATATGTATAGTTTAGAGGATAGAAGGGAAAGAGGTGACATGATAGAAACCTTCAAATATATGATGGGGCTTAATAAAATAGAAGCTGAAAGCATTTTTCACAAAAAAATAAATGCCAAAACAAGGGGTCACAATCTAAAGTTAGAGGGTAGCAGATTCAGGAGAAATTTGAGGAAGCCTTTTTTTCCAGAAAGGGGGGTGGATTCATGAAATAAACTTCCATTTGAGGTGGTAAACACATAGGGGCATATCTATCAAGCTCCGTATGGAGCTTGAAGCTCCGTGTTTCTGGCGAGCCTTCAGGCTCGCCAGAAACACCAGTTATGAAGCAGCGGTCTAAAGACTGCTGTTCCATAACCTGTCTGCCTGCAATTCAACCCGATCGAGTACGATTGGGTTGATTGACACACCCCTGCTGGCGGACGATTGGCCGCGAATCTGCAGGGGGCGGTGTTGCACCAGCAGCTCACAAGAGCTGCTGGTGCAATGCTGAATACAGAGAGCGTATTGCTCTCCGCATTCAGCGAGGTCTGTCGGACATGATGAGCTGATCGGATCATGTCGGACAGACCTTTGTTAAATAGGCACCAAAGACTGTAAAGGAATAAAAAAATGCCTGGGACATGCATAAGGCTATCCTAAGGAAAATAAACATGTAATATGGGTAGACTTGATGGGCCATTTTGGTTCTTATCTACAGCCAAATTCTATGTTTCTATGTTTTACATGCATGGATGATTACAATACATACACTAATTACAATAGTGCAGGTTACATTTGAGGGTATATTACTCACTGCAGTACTTAAACTGGAGATGAATGCCCGGCCCTTGGGCACAATCAGTGATAGAAGAACTTTATTAAGAGTTCGCACACAGGTAGAGGCTCTCAAGCTTACAATCTAAATGAGAGGGAATGACACAGGAGATGTGAGAGAAAGAGGGAAGACAATTCAGATATGTAATTAAAGTGAATTATAGGTTAGAAAGAATGGATCTGTAAATGGGAGAATGAGAGTACTAATAGCAGCGGGAGGAAGATGAAAAGTACAGAATGATAGTACGTAGAAATGTAAGGAGCAATGTAGCTGTATAAAGAGGAATAATGAGGAAGTTATGTAGGAGCTGTGTCATAGCAGCTGTCTCTGGTCTAGGAAAACCCCAACTGCAAGTCAGGTTATGTCCCACAGGTTGTAGGTCAAACAGTTTTACCAAACTCTAATATCTTAGGAAAGAAAATGTTTGCATGGATAAAATACAGCAATACTATAGGCTACAAAATATTTTCTTAACCTTGAATACAATAATATCAGTATTAGTTGCAGACAAACAAATACACTTCCTTATACTAATAAGGTATTTAGTAAGATAGGGCATTTCTGTTGTTTTGCTATAGGGGTACATATTATTAAGTTGCACTCACATTGTTTGAGGCTTTGCATAGCAGCCACATATTTATATGTTTGAGGTGATTGACATGCCCTGCAGGAGTGGCACCACCTCAGTAGGGGAGAGATCAATTACCCAACACTAAGTTGTTTAGGGGGGATTGACACGACCTGGAGGAGTGGCACCACCTCAGAAGAGGAGAGATCAATCACCGACATTCACTTGTTAAGGGTGATTAACATGCCCTGTATCAGTGGCACCACCTCAGAAGAGGAGAGATCAATCACCCGACACTCACTTGGATAGAGGTGATTAGCAGACCCTGCAGGAGTGGCACTACATCAGAAGAGGAAAGATCAATCAACTGGCACTCATTTGTTTGGGGTGATTGACAGGCCCCAATGGACTAGCAGCACCTCAGAAGTGGAGAGATCAGTCACCCTTAACTCACTTGTTTGCGGTGATTGACAGTGGGCCGCCACTAGAAATTTTGGGGCTCCTTACTTAACCATTGATCACCCCCCCTTTGACATGTGCAATTTTTGACCAAGTGAGTAAAACGCATATGCATTTTATTCTTAAGTGTAGTCAAACTTGGAAATGTTGTAAAGGTAGTAACACACAAACAAACTCATACACTGAAACACACACTCACATATAAGGATTCTCATATAGACACTCTAGCAGACACGCAAAGAAACACACAAACACACTCAGACACAGATACCCACACAGACACTCAGCACTTGTTTACACTGACCTGACAAGTAATGAGGTAGACTACAGTTTTGTCAAAAAAGGAGATTTACAAGACAAAATATGGAGTTCTGATTATCTTTTTTGTCAAGGAAGATGCCAACTATATGATGACAACAGTGGCTGAAAGGAAGGGCCCGGAACTGCCTAAAATAAAATAATTTAAAGGTTAAAGGGTCACTGAACCCAAATTTTTTCTTTCGTGATTCATATAGAGAATGATATTTTAGGCAACTATCTAATTTACTCCTATTATCAAATTTTCTTTATTCTCTTGGTATCTTTATTTGAAATGCAAGAATGTAAGTTTAGATGCTGGCCTATTTTTGGTGAACAACCTGGGTTGTACTTGCTGATTGGTGGATAAATTCATCCACCAATAAAAAAGTGCTGTCCAGAGGCCTGAACCAAGAAAAAAGCTTAGATGCCTTCTTTTTCAAATAAAGATAGCAAAATTGATAATAGGAGTAAATTAGAAAGTTGCTTAAAATTGCATGCTCTATCTGTGTAACGTTTAAACTTTTGTCCCTGGAAAGGTTAAAAGGAAATTATTTTAGTTGGACCACAACTGCAAGGAAACAGACTAATTGATATGTGTAGAAAGGGGATTGTTGGATACAGGTATAAATAAGGAGGCAACCGGGTTCAATCTGTATCATAACATTCACCTTTCAGATGTTATTAGGTAGCACTGAAATAGAAACTGAGATAGTAGACAATTTATCTTGCTCAGAGTAGTTCAGACATACTGTTTTGTAAGATATTAACTGCATTTGCGTATCAAATTAATTCTATCTAATCTGAGTTTAGGATTAAGTATGAGTAGTTACGCTAATAATATTGTACAAATGACAAGGTTATTTCTTATTCGGCATAGGAGTTGAGTGTACTTTGATCAATATTTAAGAGTAAAATTATGTTGCTAACATCGTAACATCCGGAGTTATTAAGTCAGTTTAAATGAGGACAAGCTGCTATGTCACTTACCGGTAAAGACAGTTGGTTGATTGAGGTGTAGGTGACAGAAAATTTGTTTATCTCCTAGAAGCAGATTTGCAGCGAGCAAGGTAAAGAGAAACTGCTATGCCGTTGCGAGTTCCGGTGGCGTGTGACGTCACAGCCGCAACGGGTTGTACTGAATGATCCTTTGCGGTGAGAGTAATAGCTTGGTGTAGATGCGAGGTTCCCAGATGGGGCAAGAATTCCAAGCAAGTGGAAGTAGGTAAAGTAAGCATTTATAGGTTAAATGATGGGAGGTGACTAACAATGAGTGCAAAAGTTCAGTGTTTAAAGGAAATAAGGAGGACAGGATCCCTCCCCTAAAGATCAACTCCGGGGATCAGGTCCTGGACGTTCCGGATGGCGCCTATGGAACCGGGTCAGGAGCCGGGGTACGGATAGATTAGAGGCCGGTTCCAAAGAATCCTCAGAGTCAGGGTAACCTTTCCAATGAATCAGATACTGCAGAACTCCTTTCAGGAATTTGGAATCAAGGATCTCCTGGACTTCATATTCATCTTGAGGTACCGGGATGGAAGGAAGATGAAGATCAGTAACAGTATGGTGACATAATGTCCGATAGGGCTTCAAGAGGGAGACATGGAAGGTTGGATGGGTCTTCATTATAGCCGGTAGTGCTAGAGTAACAGCGTTCGGGTTCACTATTTTGTCAATAGGAAAAGGTCCTATAAAAGTGGATGACAACTTCTTGGTTGGAAACGGTAATCAGAGATTATGTGTTGAGAGCCAGACGTAATCCCCAACTTGATAGGTAGGTGAAGGTAGCCGTCTTTTATCAAAATGTCGCTTATATTGTTCCTTGGCCAATTTGATATTTTCTGCAGTCAAGGAGAAGGAATCGGAAATAGTGTTGATAATTTCATTTACGACAGGACAGCTGTTGAGGTTGGTGATCTCCCAATGAAAAGTGGGATGGAATCCGTAGTTTATAAAGAAGGGAGTGGATTTGGTAGTAGAATGGTATGTATTATTGAAAGCAAATTCAGCAGAAGGTAAGAGATCTACCCAGTTGTCCTGACGGGCAGATACAAAACAGCGAAGGTATTGTTCTATCCATTGATTATTTCTCTCTGTCTGGCCATTAGTCTGAGGATGGTATGAAGTACTAAGGCGTCTTGAGATACCCAAAGCTTCGCATAATTGCTTCCAGAATCTACTCGTGAATTGAGTACCTCTATCAGAAGTGATGGTATTCGGAAGTCCATGTAGTTTGAAGACATGATTCATCAATAGGGTCACTGTTTCCAATGAAGTGGGTAATTTATGGTAAGGAATGAAATGAGCCATTTTACTGAAGAGGTCAACGACGACTAGGATTGTGTTATTTTTCTTTGATAGGGGCAACTCAACAATGAAATCAAGAGCGATATCTGTCCAGGGACGGTCTGGAGTTGGGAGTGGGATCAGTTTATCTGCTGGAGGAAGCCTGGTAGACTTTGAAGTGGTACATATCTTACATGACTTTACGTATTCTGCTATATTGTTCAAATGGTTTGGCCACCAAAAGAAACGATTAACTAGTACTTGGGTTTTCTTGATTCCAGGGTGACCGACTAGGACTGAGTCATGTAGAGTGTTCAGAACCTGTTGTCTAAGCGTTGATGGTACATATACCTGGTTTTGATGATAATACAAACCATCGGCGTGTTGAAGTAAGAGTCTTTTTGGTAGGGTTGAGTCCAGATTTTGCTCTGTTTTGAAGTCGTCTATCTGGTCTAGAGTTAAAGCTATAATCCTTTCGATTGGAATGAGAGAGCTTTCTTCAGGTATTATAGCTGGAGGGTTAAACTGACGAGATAGTGCGTTGGCCTTTTTGTTTTTTGAGGCGGGTCTGTAAGTTATAATGTAATTAAAACGAGCTAAGAAGAGATTCCAACGTACCTGGTGGGATGAGAGTGTTCTATTGCTCTTAAGATATTATAAGTTTTTGTGATCTGTATAAATTAGAACGGGTATGTCGGTCCCTTCCAGAAGATGTCTCCAGTGTTCGAGGGAAGCCTTGATGGCCAGGAGCTCTTTATCCCCTATAGGGTAATTTATTTCAGGGGTGGTCATAACTCTGGAATAGTAGGCCACTGGGGGAAGGGGATCTGTAGGTGTAAGCCTTTGGGACAATATTGCCCCCAGTGCATAATTAGATGCGTCAACTTCCAAAATACATTGTAGGTTGGGATCTGGGAAACGAAGAATTGGGGCTGAAGTGAAAGCAGATTTGAGGAAGTCAAAAATTTGTTGCACATTATGATCCCAGATGAATCGACCGTCCTTCTTTGTGAGAGTTGTGAGTGGTCTAGTTAATTCGGCGAAATTCTTAATAAATTTCCGATAAAAGTTGGCAAAACCCATGAATCCCTGGACGTCCCTCTTTGTTTTAGGTGGTGGCCAATCTAAAATGGCAGTTATTTTGTTACTCTCCATTTGTATCCCTTCTGGAGAAATTTCATAGCCAAGAAATTTAATGTGTTTTGTATGAAATATACATTTTTCGAATTTCACGTAGAATGAATTATCTCTGAGTCTTGATAGAAGCATGTTTTGCATGCTCCTCAAAAGTGGGGGAATAAATAAGAATGTCATCTAGGTATATGACTACAAAAAGATCAAGTAAGTCCCTGAAAACATCATTTATAAAATATTGAAAAGTGGCTGGGGCATTGCAGAGGCCAAAAGGCATTACAGTATATTCATATAGTCCATAACGTGTGCGGAAAGCAGTAAGCCACTCATGTCCTGATTTTATACGTACCAGATTGTAGGCTCCTCTAAGGTTCAATTTGGTGTAATATGTTGCATCTCTCAACCTGTCAATTAGTTGTGGTATTAAAGGTAGAGGGTATCTATTTTTTATTGTTCGTTTATTTAGTTCCCTGTAATCTATGATGGGCCTAAGGGATTGATCCTTATTCCTTACAAAAAAAAATGCCAGCACCAGCTGGTGAGGTCGATGGGCGTATAAAGCCTTTTTGTAAATTTTCTTTTAGGTATGCTTTGAGATGTAATAATTCGGGTTCTGATAAAGGGAATATATGACCGTAAGGTATATCGACTCCAGGTAGTAAGTCGATAGGACAATCATAGACTCTTTGGGAACTGTAACTGGTTCTAAGAGAAGTAAGTGTTCATGAAACAGACAAGTATCCTTACAATGTGAGGAATTAAATTGTACCTTAGAGGTTGACCATACAATACTAGGATCATGTTGTTTAAACCATTGAATACCTAAAATGACAGGGTACAGAGGAGATGGGATCACGTCAAAGCTAATAAACTCTGTGTGATGTGTTTGAGTAGTTACCCGTAAAGGGATTGTATGGTAGTGTATAGGCCCTGACGAGATCTCCTTACCGTCTACAAAACAAAGAACACTAGGCTTAAACTTTCTAACCAGTGGAATTTTATTTAGGTGCACAAAATGTTGGTCAATGTAATTGTGGCTGGCTCCGGAATCAAGTATTGCTTGTGAGTCTAGTCGGTGGTGTTCCCACTGCAACAGAATAGGAAAGGAGCAATGATTAGCCTGTGTTTGTTTAGCAGAAAAGCAAATTTCTATTTTCTTATGCATGCCATTCCTGCATTGCAGTTGGGTACAGTCTCTCACTGAATGATCCATCCCTCCACAATACATGTATAAGTCGTTTGCCTTACGCCTGAGCTTCTCCTGTGGAGTTAATGGTCCTCTGATGAACCCAATTTCCATTGGGACTGAAGCAGACTTAGTTGTAGATTTATTGAGAGAGGGGGAAGCGGTATAGGTTTGTGGCATTCTTTGTGAGGAATCAGAGTGTTGTCTTTCAGAACGTCTCTCTCTAATACGTCTGTCCAATGTAATTGATAAGTCAATTAATTGATCTAGTGTATCTGGTAAGGGTTGTCTGGCTAGCTCATCTTTTAGAGCGTCTGAAAGCCCTAAGCGAAATTGGTTGCGCAAGGACAAGTCGTTCCAAAGAGTGTCAGTGGACCATTTTTTAAAGTCGGTGATATACTCTTCGACCTGTCGTTTATTTTGGCGAAGGGAGCGCATAGCTGTTTCAGCTGAGAGCTGCTTAAAAGTATTGTCATACAACTGGGCCATAGCCTTAAAGAACTGGTCAAGTCAATAAAGTATTGGGTCGTCAGTTTCGAAAAAAAGGTTGGCCCAAATTCGTGGTTCTCCCCGTAGATAAGATATTGTAGTAAGCACTTTTAAGTGGTCATTAGGGTATGTCTTGGGTTTGAGCTGGAAGTAAAGGTAGCAGGAATTTTTGAATTCTCTGAATTCATTCCTATGACCAGTAAATGACTGAGGTGGGCATGGTTGTGGCTCGTGAGCGCTAATAGTTAGCCTAAGGGTGTCAATCTTGTCGTTGATATATTGTTTAAGAGTGGTATTTTCTGCCTGTAATGCTGTCAGGCCCTTTGCTAAATTGTCAACAGTCTGAGTGAGGGCTTCCACGTGAGATATTAATCCCGCTGGGTCCATATTTTATGGGCTTGGAATTAATTTAACGTTTAAACTTTTGTCCCTGGAAAGGTTAAAAGGAAATTATTTTAGTTGGACCACAACTGCAGGGAAACAGACTAATTGATATGTGTAGAAAGGGGATTGTTGGATACAGGTATAAATAAGGAGGCAACCGGGTACAATCTGTATCATAACATTCACCTTTCAGATGTTATTAGGTAGCACTGAAATAGCAACTGAGATAGTAGACAATTTATCTTGCTCAGAGTAGTTCAGACATACCGTTTTGTAAAATATTAACTGCATTTGCGTATCAAAATAATTCTATCTATTCTGAGTTTAGGATTAAGTATGAGTGGTTACGGTAATAATATTGTACAAATGACAAGGTTATTTCTTATTCGGCATAGGAGTTGAGTGTACTTTGATCAATATTTAAGAGTAAAATTATGTTGCTAACATCGTAACATCCGGAGTTATTAAGTCAGTTTAAATGAGGACAAGCTGCTATGTCACTTACCGGTAAGGACAGTTGGTTGATTGAGGTGTAGGTGACAGAAAGTTTGTTTATCTCCTAGAAGCAGATTTGCAGCGAGCAAGGTAAAGAGAAACTGCTATGCCGTTGCGAGTTCCGGTGGCGTGTGACGTCACAGCCGCAACGGGTTGCACTGAATGATCCTTTGCGGTGAGAGTAATAGCTTGGTGTAGATGCGAGGTTCCCAGTTACTGAGAGTAGATGGGGCAAGAATTCCAAGCAAGTGGAAGTAGGTAAAGTAAGCATTTATAGGTTAAATGATGGGAGGTAGCTAACAATGAGTACAAAAGTTCAGTGTTCAAAGGAAAGAAGGAGAACAAGAACATGAGTTTACATGACAATCTGAATCACGAAAGAAAAAATTTGTGTTCAGTATCCCTTTAAGTGGTGGATTGGTGACTTCCGGAAAGGTCTCATTAGTCCCAAAGTCTGTAGAAAGATGTGAATAATCAGTAGTAGGGACAAAATGTCCTAAAAAGGAACAGACAATGGACACACACACAAAAACTCAAACACAAACTTGCACATACACCCAAGGAAACACCCACAGAGACAGCCTCAGAAAATACACAAAGACATACACACACAAAGAGACACCCACAGAAAACACACAAAGACATACATACACACAGACACTCACTGAGACATCCACAGAAAACGCACAAAGACATACCCACACACTCCATCACAAGGACACCCACAGAAAATGCACAGACATACACACACACACACACACACACACACACACAGAGACACCCACAGAAAACACACAGACATATGCACACACCCTCACAGAGACACCCACAGAAAACACACATACATATGCACACACCCTCACAGAGACATCCACAGAAACCACACAGACATATATACACACACACACCCTCACAGAGACAACCACAGAAAATGCACAGACATATGCACATACCCTCACAGAGACATACACAGAAAACACACAAAGAAATACACCTCCACCCTCACAGAGGCATCCACATAAAATACACAAAGACATACATATATACACACACACACACACTCAGAGACACTCACAGAAAATGCACAAAGAAATATGCACACACCCTCACAGAGACATCCACAGAAAACACACAAAGACATACGCACACCCCCACAGAGACACCCACAGAAACTGCACAAAGACTTATGCACACACCCTCACAGAGACATCCACAGAAAACACAAAAAGACATACACACCTACCCTCACAGAGGCATCCACAGAAAACACACAAAGACATACACACCCAACCTCACAGAGGCATCCACAGAAAATACACAGATATACATACACACACACACACTAACATAGACACCCACAGAAAATGCACAAAGACATACTCACACACCCTCACAGAGACACCCACAGAAAATGCACAGACATACTCACACACCCTCACAGAGACATCCACAGAAAATGCACAGACAGACACCCCCCCTCACAGAGACAACCACAAAAAATGCACAAAGATGGACACAGACCCCCTTACAGAGAGACTCACATAAAATAAAATACATACACACTCATAGAGACACCAACAAAAGCACAAAGACTTAAACACAGACACTCACAAAAACACTCACAGGAGGTAACATTTCTGCACATTGCCATTCCCTAAATCAATAGTGTGTGACATACATGATAAAAAAATAGAAGAAATTAAGAGTTCACTTTTTAAAGAATCATATTTGTAAATGTGCAAACAAAAATACTTCTGTGAATTCAACATTGTAGATTAATAATGTTCTGTAAGAATGGGTAGATGAAGAAAAGTACTTTTGAAAGGTTGAAATATGTTGGGGTTTTTTCTCCCCAACCAAAAGCACCACTTCAAATTTGGTGTACAAATGTTCCCATCTATCGGCTGTACTTATGGATTTTGAAAATGATGTACTCTATATGGTCTTGGTGGAACCATAAGCTGTGGTACTTAGTCTCATACCATTAGATCTGGTTAAATGCAGGATTTAACCTTGTTTGTATGTATTTCAAAAGTAAGTCAGCTGTAGTGTACACTGAACATTGTTAAGTCTTATTTCAAACACTGAGAAATCTTATCCTTAGAGTATAACATTTTATGCACATGTAAAAATCTTAGCTGAAATTCCTTCTGACATCTGGAAAGTCCTTGCATAAAGGGGCAGTAAACTGGAATGTAATTAAAAAAAATAATATATATATATATATAAATAAAAAAAAGAGCACCTACCATTTGTGTGTTGAGGAGGAAACATTTCTGCGTGGTTTTAAATATAGAATTTCTACAAATCATTGTCAAATAATCATAAATACATTGCTGCATATTGCTAAAAAAATTTGTTTTTATGGACCCCTGACGCCACCATACAACTGAAATCCACAAGGAAGGGAAAACAGAACACCTGGTACAGGGGCACGGAGTAACAGACTTGCCAGGTCCTTACTGTTAAAGTAGATGCATGTAGAAACATGCCAGCCACCAGTAACTTGTTTAAAATGCCTTTATTTCCATAGGTTGGGTCCAAAAGACAAGAGTACAACATATAAAGCCTGCAAAAGGCTCTTAGTCAATGTACCTATTGCAGGTTTGAAACATTGTGCTCTAGTCTTTTGGAACCAACCTATGGAAATAAAGGTCTTTTAAAGAAATTGCTGGTGGCTAAAGTGTTTCTGCATGCACTCACCATACAACTACCACACTGAAGCTACAATCTGAAACTGCACAAAGAAATAAAAAACATTTACTAAGTCCTAACTCCTCTGCAAATGAAAGTGATCTTCCGTCTTACTCAGGTACATCGTTTCAGGCCTGCCTTAGGCCCTGAGTCATGTATACATGACTAAGGGCCTAAGGCAGGTCTGATACGTTGTATGTTTTTCTCTGGACCCTATATGAAAGAATAAAGGCTTTTTCTATCAACTTGGAGGCTGGAATAAATTTTGTTATATGACTGTACAAGTGGACCTGGCAAGTCTGACATTCTGTGCCCCTCAACAAAGGATAGGTGTACTGTTTTCCAAATTGTTTGAAACTGCAGGAGTGGCACCACCTCAGAAGTGGAGAGATTAATCACCCAACACTCACTTGTTCAGGGTGATTGACATGCCCTGCAGAAGTGGCACCACTTCAGAAGTGAAGAGTTCAATAACCTGACGCTCACTTGTTTATGGCGATTGACATGCCCTGCAGGAGTGGCACCACCTTTAGAAGTGGAGAGATATATAACCCGACACTCACTTGTTAAGGGTGATTGACATGCTCTGGAGGAGTTACACCTCCTCAGAAGAGGAGAGATCAATCACCCGACCCTAACTTGGTTGGGGGTGATTGACAGGCCCTGAAAGAGTGGCACCACCTCAGAAGATGGTAGATAAATCACCTGAAACTCACTTGATTGGGGGTTATTAAGATGCCCTGCTGGAGTGGCACCACCTCAGAAAAGGAGACATCAATCACTGACATTCACTTGTTTGGGGTGATTGACAGGCCCTGCAGGAGTGGCATCACCTCAACTGTCCTGAATAGACTCACTTGTTTAAGGTGATTGATATGGCCTGCAGGAGTGGCACCACCTCAGAAGTAGAGAGATCAGTCACCCTTAACTTACTTGTTTGGGGTGATTGACAGGCCCTGCAGGAGTGGCACCACCTCAGAAATGGAGAGATCAATCACCCTTCACTCACTTGTTAAGGGTGATTGACATGGCCTATAGGAATGGCACCACCTCAGAAGAGGAGAGTTCAATCACCCGGCACTTACATGGTTGGGGGTGATTGACATGCCCTGCTGGAGTGGCACCACCTCAGAAGAAGAGAGATCAATCAACTGACACTCACTTGTTTGGGGTGATTGACAGGTCATGCAGGAGTGGCATCACCTCAGAAGTGGAGAGATCAGTCATCACCCTTAACTCACTTGTTTGGGGTGATTGACAGGCCCTGCAGGAGTGGCACCACCTCAATTGTCCTGAATAGACTCACTTGTTTAGGGTGATTGACATGCCCTGCAGGAGTGGCACCACTTCAGAAGTGGAGAGATCAGTCACCCTTAACTCACTTGTTTGGGGTGATTGACAGGCCCTGCAGGAGTGGTACCACCTCAGAAATGGAGCGATCAATCACACTTCACTCACTTGTTTGGGGCGATTGTGACATGCCCTGCAGTAGTGGCACCACCTCAGAAGTAGAGAGATCAATAACCCGACACTCACTTGTTCAGGGTGATTGACATGCCCTGCAGGGGTGGCAGCACCTCAGAAGTGGAGAGATCAATGACCTGACACTCAATTGTTTGGAGCGATTGACATGCCCTGCAGGAGAGGCACCATCTTAGAAGTGGAGAGATCAATCACACGATACTCACTTGTTCAGGGTGACTGACATGCCCTGTAGGAGTGGCACCACCTTAGAAGTGGAGAGATCAATAACCCAATGCTCACTTGGTTGGGGGTGATTGACAGGCCCTGCAGGAGTGGAATTGCACAAGAAAGCTCTTGTAGAATGTTAATTTTCACCATGTGATGCAGTATTGCAAATGGAGATTGCAGATGGAAAGGTTCTCTACTTGCTACCTGTCCTCCTACATTTATGATAAATTGTACCCATAGAGGCCCATTTATCAAGCTCCGAGTGGAGCTTGAAGGGCCATGTTTCTGGTGAGTCTTCAGACTCGCCAGAAACCGCTGCTCCATAACCCTGTCCGCCTGCTCTGATGAGGCGGACAGGAATTGCCAAAATTCATCCCGATCAAGTATGATCGGGTTGATTGACACCTCCCTGCTGGCGGCCCATTGGCCGCGAGTCAGCAGGGGGTGGCGTTGCACCAACAGCTCTTGTGAGCTGCTGGTGCAATGCTGAATATGGAGAGCATATTGCTCTCAGCATTCAGCGAGGTCTTGCGGACCTGATCCGCACTGTCGGATTAGGTCCGCAAGACCTTTGATAATTCGGTCCCATAGAATAACTAATCGGCCATGTGTAGGATTTTCATCTGTCCTGAACAACCTGTAGTAGACAAGGCAAGGGTAATAGGTGAGCTCCCACAGTGTCCCCTTCCCCAAAGCTCTACAATATGCCACACCCTTGACCCCACCATATATAATTTGCCAAACAGACCTCAGCAGCCAGTAACACTCGTCAGTGATTTAATTCCCTTAATGCTCTGCAGGAGTGGCACCACCTCAAAAGTGGAGAGATCAATCACACGACATTCACTTGTTCAGGGTGATTGACATGCCCTGCAGCAGTGGCACCACCTCAGAAGTGAAATGATCAATAACCCGACACTCACTTGGTTGGGGGCGATTGACAGGAGCTGCAGGAGTGGAATTGCACAACAAAGCTCCGGTAGAATGTTCATTTTCACCATGTGATGCAGTATTGCAAGTGGCGATTGCAGATGGAAAGGTTCTCTACTTGCTACCTGTCCTCCTGCATTCATGATAAATTGTACCCATAGAATAACTAATCGGCCATGTGTAGGGTTTTCATCTGTCCTGAACAACCTGTAGTAGACAAGGCAAGGGTAATAGGTGTGCTCCCACAGTGTCCCCTCCCCCAAAGCTCTACAATATGCCACACCCTTGACCCCACCATATATAATTTGCCAAACGGACCTCAGCAGCCAGTAACACTCGTCAGTGATATAATTCCCTTAATTTCTAGTAGCACATAAAAATCAGTTTTTTCAAACTCTCTTGGTTAAAGTTACCCCCCCCCCCCCACCAGCATCCACACACAAAGCAGAGATTTAATTTAATTGGGGCTAGACTACAAGCAAGTGGAGTGCAATCAATAGTGTAAGGTGACCTTGCTCAAAGAATAACACACGATCTAAATGGATCTTGATGGGAGCGCTTTTAGTAAACTCATTCTGCTCATATTACGTGGTGAGTAAAGTGTTGCGCTTGAGTGTAATCTAAACTATTACTTTAAAATGTGGGCACTTTTTGAGACCTGAAGTAAATCAGTATTGTTAATAGTATAGCACAGAACAACATGCATTTTACTGTGCACCCAATCTGTTATGTGAGGGATTTAGCCAGGCTGCACTATCTGTCATGTTAGTGCACCCTAGACTTATAATGTGAGTGCTGAAACAGAAGCACTGATTGCGCTTGAACAAAGTTTATGCACAATTAGTCTAACATTTTTGCAGTCCACTTGTGTTTTTAACACCTCCCCATGACTGATAGTAAAACATAAGACCATGATTTTTTTAAGCTATTTTGGCTGCCAGTAACACACACAGCTGTTCATGTGCACATTCACTATTTGCAATGCATGAGGACATATAAGGCCTTTGCAATTTAGATGCCACTCAGGGGACATAAAAAAATAGACATATAAGAGTCTAATATTTTTGTATTAATAAATATCCTGTTAAAATATTGGACTGTTCAGTTGAATACTTTAAAAACAATTGTTTGCTCCGCCACCGCCAATCCAGACTTGCTACTGGAGTAGAGAAGGTTAGCACTGTCATTATTGCCTTGCAGTTTGTTATCTGATCACTTCTGCTGAAGCCAATTAGAGACAGATTAAGGTTTGGCAAGTCTGTAGTCTGCTTATCCAGTTCTTTGACTTGGAATACCCACACTTTCCAGAGTTAAATTACAAGGGGACAAAATATATAATAATCTAAATCTCATTAATATTTAATTCAACATTTTATTTGACAATCTCATAATGTTTACTGCCCCTTTAATGAAATAGCAGTGTGCAGAAGCTATGGGTAGGCAATATGTAAATTCTCCCATGTAGAGGGAAATTTATCACTTAACACACATGGGATACAGGGATTTTGCATATATTGGGTAGTTGCAATTAACAGTAATAAAGCTTTTAGACTGCAGACAATTCTGGTAATATCTGACCTCCAAGAATTTATGAAGCCCTTAAAAAAACTATAATTTGCTTACAAAAAACAACCCTTCAGGTGGCAAAAAGGTCTTATTTTGAAGGGTGGTCAGTCAATACTGAACAAAATAAAATAAAAAAATAAAAGAAATACAAATAAAACATTCAAAAAGTCGCCGGTATAGTCCAGAAAAAAGGGTGCTCCTGCTTACCCAGCTGATAGTATAAAACATTGGCGTCTGATTAAGGACATGCTTCAGGACCGCCAGAGGCCTCAAAAAGTAAAGCATAAACTAAATAACTATCTGGGAACATATTTTGGCCCATATAAGCCTTTGTCTAAAACGCCAAAACGCCGGCTCAAATATTTAAATGGAACAATGACCAATCGTAAACAAGCTACTTCATTCCGATTGGTTGCCACTCCATTCAACTGCACCATAGTACATTCCTCATAGAAGGCGGCAAAGTCTCCATTTAGTCCACTGAGACATAAATCATGGTGGCCAATCAAAAGAACTCCTACGTTAACATGGATTTTCTTTTAGAAAATATAAACGGTTATACAAATAGTGTAGTTCTCAGGTCTGTTACAGTCAAAATTTCTAACCAATCAGCTTAACACCTACCATTCTCAAAGACATGAATGGGGAAATAGAGAGTTATGTCAACCGACTGTTTTCTTACAATTAAATGTAAATATATTGTATCCAACAATTCCACAAAACACTATGATGAAGGAATTAAATAAATCATTTAGGAATAAGGGAGATAGAGAATGGATTTTTGGTTACAACTTACATTAAACCATGTAATAAGATTTTTTAAACTAATTTATATGAAAACCAAGTAATTATTATTTTCATTCATACTTTTAAAATAAACAGAATTTAAAAGGTATATTCACTGACGCCTAGATTTAGAGTTTGGCGTTAGCCGTCAAAAGCAGCGTTAAGGGGCCCTAACGCTGCTTTTTAACGCCCGCTGGTATTTAGAGTCAGGCAGGAAAGGGTCTACCACTCACTTTCTTTCCGCGACTCGAGGCTACCGCAGATCCCCTTACGTCAATAGCGTATCCTATCTTTTCAATGGGATTTGCCTAACGCTGGTATTACGAGTCTTGGAAGAAGTGAGCGATAGACCCTCTACTGACAAGACTCCTACCGTCAAAAAAAGTCAGTAGTTAAGAGCTTTATGGGCTAACGCGGGAACATAAAGCTCTTAACTACTGTGCTATAAAGTACACTAACACCCATAAACTACCTATGAACCCCTAAACCGAGGCCCCCCACATCGCAAACCATATAATAATTTTTTTTAACCCCTAATCTGCGCGCCGGACACCGCAGCAACCTTCATTATACCTATGAACCCCTAATCTGCTGCCCCTAACATCGGCCACACCTATATTATATTTATTACTCCCTAATCTGCCCCCCCCAACATCACCACCACCTACCTACACTTATTAACCCCTAATCTGCCGACCGGACCTCGCCGCCACTATAATAAATGTATTAACCCCTAAACCGCCGCACTCCCGCCTCGCAAACACTATAATAAATTGTTTTAACCCCTAATCTGCCCTCCCTAACATTGCCACCACCTACCTACAATTATTAACCCCTAATCTCATGCCCCAATGTCGCTGATACTATAATAAAGTTATTAACCCCTAAACCTAAGTCTAACCCTAACCCTAATGCCCCCCTAAGTTAAATATAATTTAAATTAATCTAATAAATTTACTACAATTAAATAAATTATTCCTATTTAAAACTAAATACTTACCTATAAAATAAACCCTAATATAGCTACAATATAACTAATAGTTACATTGTAGCTATTTTAGGATTTATATTTATTTTACAGGCAACTTTGTATTTATTTTAACTAGGTACAATAGCTATTAAATAGTTAATAACTATTTAATAGCTACCTAGTTAAAATAATTACAAAATTACCTATAAAATAAATCCTAACCTAAGTTACAAATACACCTAACACTACACTATCAATAAATTAATTAAATAAATTACCTACAATTAGCTAAACTAAAATACAATTAAATAAACTAAAGTATAATACAAAAAAACAAACACTCATTTTAAACTAATTACACCTAATCTAGGCCCCCTAATAAAATAAAAAAGCCCCCCAAAATAATAAAATGCCCTACCCTATTCTAAATTACAAAGTAATCAGCTCTTTTACCTGTAAAAATAATACAACCCCCCCAACATTAAAACCCACCACCCACATACCCCTACTCTAACCCACCCAAACCCCCCTTAAATAAACCTAACACTAACCCCCTGAAGATCTCCCTACCTTGAGTCGTCTTCACCCAGCCGAGACAAATTCTTCATCCAAGCGGAGCAAGAAGAGGTCCTCCATCCGGTAGAAGTCTTCATCCAAGCGGGGCAAGAAGAGGTCCTCCATCCGGTAGAAGTATTCATCCAAGCAGCGTCTTCTATCTTCATCCATCCGGAGCGGAGCCATCTTCCATCCAGCCGGCGCGGAGCCATCCTCTTCAACCGACGGACTAACGACGAATGACGGTTCCTTTAAGGGACGTCATCCAAGATGGCGTCCCTCAAATTCCGGAACAGCCAATAGAATACAAGGTTATTCCGATTGGCTGATTGGCTCAGCCAATCGGATTGAACTTCAATCTGATTGGCTGATTGAATCAGCCAATCAGATTTTTCCTACCTTAATTCCGATTGGCTGATAGAATCCTATCAGCCAATCAGAATTCGAGGGACGCCATCTTGGATGACGTCCGTTAAAGGACCCGTCATTCGTCGTTAGTCCGTCGGTTGAAGAGGATGGCTCCACGTCGGCTGGATGGAAGATGGCTCCGCTCCGAATGGATGAAGATAGAAGACGCTGCTTGGATGAATACTTCTACCGGATGGAGGACCTCTTCTTGCCCCGCTTGGATGAAGACTTCTACCGGATGGAGGACCTCTTCTTGCTCCGCTTGGATGAAGAATTCGGCTCGGCTGGGTGAAGATGACTCAAGGTAGGGAGATCTTCAGGGGGTTAGTGTTAGGTTTATTTAAGGGGGGTTTGGGTGGGTTAGAGTAGGGGTATGTGGGTGGTGGGTTTTAATGTTGGGGGGGTTGTATTTTTTTTACAGGTAAAAGAGCTGATTACTTTGGGGTAGGGCATTTTATTATTTTGGGGGGCTTTTTTATTTTATTAGGGGGCTTAGATTAGGTGTAATTAGTTTAAACTTCTTGTAATTTTTTTTATTTTCTGTAATTTAGTGTTTGTTTTTTTTGCATTATACTTTAGTTTATTTAATTGTATTTTAGTTTAGCTAATTGTAGGTGATTTATTTAATTAATTTATTGATAGTTTAGTGTTAAGTGTATTTGTAACTTAGGTTAGGATTTATTTTACAGGTCATTTTGTAATTATTTTAACTAGGTAGCTATTAAATAGTTATTAACTATTTAATAGCTATTGTACCTAGTTAAAATAAATACAAAGTTGCCTGTAAAGTAAATATAAATCCTAAAATAGCTACAATGTAACTATTAGTTATATTGTAGCTATATTAGGGTTTATTTTATAGGTAAGTATTTAGTTTTAAATAGGAATAATTTATTTAATTATAGTAAATTTATTTAGATTAATTTAAATTATATTTAACTTAGGGGGGTGTTAGGGTTAGGGTTAGACTTAGGTTTAGGGGTTAATAACTTTATTATAGTAGCGGCGACGTTGGGGGCGGGAGATTAGGGGTTAATAATTGTAGGTAGGTGGCGGCGATGTTAGGGAGGGCAGATTAGGGGTTAATACAATTTATTATAGTGTTTGCGAGGTGGGAGCGTGGCGGTTTAGGGGCTAATAAGTGTAGGTAGGTGGCGGTGACGTTGGGGGGGCAGATTAGGGGGTAATACATATAATATAGGTGTCTGCGATGTTAGGGGCAGTAGATTAGGGGTTCATAGCGATAATGTAGGTTGCGGCGGTGTCCGGAGCGGCAGATTAGGGGTTAATAATAAAATGCACGTGTCAGCGATAGCGGGGGCGGCAGATTAGGGGTTAATAACTGTAAGATTAGGGGTGTTTATGTTAGGTTGTTAGGTGCAGACTTAGAAAGTGTTTCCCCCTAGGAAACAATGGGGCTGCGTTAGTAGCTGAACACTGCTTTTTTGCAGGTGTTAGGTTTTATTTCTGCCAGCTCAGCCCCATTGTTTCATATGGGGATATCGTGCACGAGCACGTTTTTCCAGCTTACCACTACCGTAAGCAGCGCTGGTATTGAGGGTTGAAGTGGAGCTAAATTATGCTCAACGCTCCCTTTTCTGAGGCTAACGCAGCCATTCAGACAACTCTAAATACCAGCGTTGTCTTAAGGGTGCGCTGGAAAAAAAAGAAGCGTTAGCACTGCAGGTCTTTACCGACAAAACTCTAAATCTAGGTGATAGTTTCCAATTGTAATAAAATGTTTGTTTTGATCAACTCCCCTAATTTCCAATTTTACCTGTTCTACACCCCAAATGTTAAGTTATTTTCAGTACTATTATGGTGGGTGTGAAAGTTATAATTTGTTTGCCTTTTTCAATTTATCTTTGAGCATTTCTAATGTTAGATAAATCTTCAATAACTCTGGTGACCAAACTTCGAATAGACATAAAAGTTCTGGCAGCTACATGAGAGGCAATAGATTATATTTTTACTCTGGAAATTTATATATTGTTTTATACCATGTTTCTACCCAAACCTGTCGCAAACCTCTTGTTTTTTTAACCATATGTTTGCATAGATAACCACCAGGGATGGAACCTTTAAAGATTGGTTCCATTCTGCCATACTTCTCATAATGACGCATTACTAATTTATTTCTGAGGTTAAGACCTCTTCTATAGGTAATAGAATGGGATTCTGAAATGAAAAAGCCAGTATCTGGGTCACTCTTTAGTTTATGCCAATGTTGATAAGATGTATTTAACGCTATAGGAATGTGCAGAGTAAGTGGTGATAAATCTGACCACCTAATTTTTACCACTGGAGTTCCTAATTTTAGTAGTAAGGAGTTCATTCCTATTGTATTGTAGGGCTCTTTGATGTGCTCTACATAGGGACCTAAATGAATAGCCATGGGATAAGTCTCTCTCTCAAATATGAAGCTGCTTGTTTTAAAGAGCATATATCAGAATAATTTCTACTTAATCTTAGGTATTCTCCAAATGGTAACCCTCTAATAGTTGAGGGTGCGTGGTTGCTACTAGCTAGGAGTGTGCTGTTGGTATCAGTAGGTTTTTAAAGGCCTCTGTTTTAATGACATTGGTATCAAATTTAGAAATGACAATGTCCATAAAATTTGCACTATGCCAATCATGGTGTACACTGTACAGTAATTTTCAAGCCCATATTATTGAAATTTAGTGTGGTAATGAACTTATTTAGCTCTTCCAAGGGGACTTCCCAACATATCAAAATATCATCTATATACCCAGACCATTATTTAATATGCTTGGTCAATTCTGTAATTTCTTTACTAAAAACCATAGTTGCCTCCCACCATCCCAGATAAAGATTGGCATAAGTAGGCACATAGGTGGTGCCCATGGCCTCTAATATACTTAGAGGTAGAATTGATTGTTAAATGTGAAGTAATTTGTGTTAGAACGAACTTAAGGAAGCAGAGTAAAAATTATTTCTCTTTGGATGTCAGATTAGACTCTAGGGGGTAGATTTATTATACCATGGGCAGACATGATTCATGTCCAATAGCTGTCTCATGGCCTCTTTTTCATATATTTCCTTAAGCCACATTACCACATTTCCTCCCTTACCACTGGATTTAATTACAACATCCTCCCAAGACTGCAGCTCTTTAAGTGCTGTTTTTACATCTTTAGTGATATTCTTGGGGTATTTTGTAATTGGTAATTGTGTAACTTCATTGCACACCAAATTAAGAAAGGTAGTAACTAGGGGGACAAAAGAAGATTTTTTCTTTAGGATAGTTCTCCAAATGGAAGACCTCTCAGTCTCAGATAATATACTCTCTAGGGGGCCAATTTATGAAAGTGCGAGCGGACATGATACGATGTAGTGTATCATGTCCGCCGCACATTGATAAATGCCGACAGCATTCACTGTTTGTTCAATGCCAATCAGCCGCTAGCAGTGGGTGTTAATCACCCTGATTGTATAGGATCGGGCGTATTGATGTCCGCACCGTCACTGCTGTTTCCGGCAAGCCTGAAGGCTTGTGCGGAAACAGGGGCATCAAGCTCCATTTGGAGCTTGATAATTCAGCTCCTAGGTCTTTTAAGGTCTGATTTTAACTTGGAGACAAATTCCGTCCCTTCTTATCTTTATAGAAAAACTTTTTCAACAAGACTTTCCTCAGAAAGAGATGTATACCTTTGATCAACTCCAAATTATCTTTAGAGCTTGTTGGAATAAATGATAATCCTTTTAGGAGAACATATTCATAGGCTAGTGAGAAATATTTATTTGTAAGATTGATAATAATTTTTAACAATCTCATGTATTTGAGTATGGGTTGCACCAGGTTGACCACCTGTAGTTTCATATAGTTATTTCATCCTCTGTTGTTATCAGCAGGTAGTGCCAACTGAATTTCACTACTTTTATATCTGACCTCCAACCAGCCTAGATTTTGAAGGATATCCACAGCTTGAGAAGTCTGCCTTCTGCACTGCTTGCAACATTTTCAGTCAGGACAAATGTCCCATATGTCATGGCTTGCCATACAGGACAGGACACACTGTGAGTCCTACTTGCCAACCCCTGCATGTCCTGACCCCATCCATTATTACTGATATAAATCCCTCTCCTGAAGTCTCTTGCCCTGCTTGTCCCACAAAGCTCCCAGGAAATGTTGGGGGCATGTAATATGGTGCTAACTTTACATTAAATTTGATTTCATAAGCTGTGCACTGTATGTTAAGAAGTGGCAAACACTGTTGCACCACAACCTGGAGGTATGTCCTATGTCCCATGTCATCTTCCCAATGGCCCACACTCCCTCTCCTCTGTAACTTTTTCTTTCAATCTCTGCATCACCACTTTATATGACCACTAGCCAAGGTATGATCCCTTCCCTGGTCAGTGACATGCATGTTATTATAACCACTAGGCAAGCTATGATCCCGTCCCTGGTCAGTGTCAAGCATGTTATTATAACCATTAGCCAAAGTATGATCCCTGCTGTGGTAAGTGACCTGCTTGTTTACTATGACCACTAGCCAAGGTATGATCCCTTTCCTGGTCAGTGACATGCATGTTATTATAACCACCAGCCAAAGTATGATCCCTGCCGTGGTAAATGACAAGTACAGGGAGTGCAGAATTATTAGGCAAGTTGTATTTTTGAGGATTAATTTTATTATTGAACAACAACCATGTTCTCAATGAACCCAAAAAACTCATTAATATCAAAGCTGAATAGTTTTGGAAGTAGTTTTTAGTTTGTTTTTAGTTATAGCTATTTTAGGGGGATATCTGTGTGTGCAGGTGACTATTACTGTGCATAATTATTAGGCAACTTAACAAAAAACAAATATATACCCATTTCAATTATTTATTTTTACCAGTGAAACCAATATAACATCTCAACATTCACAAATATACATTTCTGACATTCAAAAACAAAACAAAAACAAATCAGTGACCAATATAGCCACCTTTCTTTGCAAGGACACTCAAAAGCCTGCCATCCATGGATTCTGTCCGTGTTTTGATCTGTTCACCATCAACATTGCGTGCAGCAGCAACCACAGCCTCCCAGACACTGTTCAGAGAGGTGTACTGTTTTTCCCACCTTGTAAATCTCACATTTGATGATGGACCACAGGTTCTCAATGGGGTTCAGATCAGGTGAACAAGGAGGCCATGTCATTAGATTTTCTTCTTTTATACCCTTTCTTGCCAGCCACGCTGTGGAGTACTTGGACGCGTGTGATGGAGCATTGTCCTGCATGAAAATCATGTTTTTCTTGAAGGATGCAGACTTCTTCCTGTACCACTGCTTGAAGAAGATGTCTTCCAGAAACTGGCAGTAGGACTGGGAGTTGAGCTTGACTCCATCCTCAACCCAAAAAGGCCCCACAAGCTCATCTTTGATGATACCAGCCCAAACCAGTACTCCACCTCCACCTTGCTGGCGTCTGAGTCGGACTGGAGCTCTTTGCCCTTTACCAATCCAGCCACGGGCCCATCCATCTGGCCCATCAAGACTCACTCTCATTTCATCAGTCCATAAAACCTTAGAAAAATCAGTCTTGAGATATTTCTTGGCCCAGTCTTGACGTTTCAGCTTGTGTGTCTTGTTCAGTGGTGGTCGTCTTTCAGCCTTTCTTACCTTGGCCATGTCTCTGAGTATTGCACACCTTGTGCTTTTGGGCACTCCAGTGATGTTGCAGCTCTGAAATATGGCCAAACTGGTGGCAAGTGGCATCTTGGCAGCTGCACGCTTGACTTTTCTCAGTTCATGGGCAGTTATTTTGCGCCTTGGTTTTTCCACACGCTTCTTGCGACCCTGTTGACTATTTTGAATGAAACGCTTGATTGTTCGATGATCACGCTTCAGAAGCTTTGCAATTTTAAGAGTGCTGCATCCCTCTGCAAGATATCTCACTATTTTTGACTTTTCTGAGCCTGTCAAGTCCTTCTTTTGACCCATTTTGCCAAAGGAAAGGAAGTTGCCTAATAATTATGCACACCTGATATAGGGTGTTGATGTCATTAGACCACACCCCTTCTCATTACAGAGATGCACATCACCTAATATGCTTAATTGGTAGTAGGCTTTTGAGCCTATACAGCTTGGAGTAAGACAACATGCATAAAGAGGATGATGTGGTCAAAATACTCATTTGCCTAATAATTCTGCACTCCCTGTATGTTAATATGACTACTAGCCAAAGTATGATCCCTGCCATGGTAAGTGACAAGCATGTTAATATGACTACTAGCCAAAGTATGATCCCTGCCATGGTAAGTGACAAGCATGTTAATATGACTACTAGCCAAAGTATGATCCCTGCCATGGTAAGTGACAAGCATGTTAATATGACTACTAGCCAAAGTATGATCCCTGCCATGGTAAGTGACAAGCATGTTAATATGACTACTAGCCAAAGTATGATCCCTGCCATGGTAAGTGACAAGCATGTTAATATGACTACTAGCCAAGGTTTGAATTCTTCCCTGGTCAGTGACATGCATGTTATTATAACCTCTATTATATTATTATTATTATAGCCTCTAGCCAAAGTATGATCTTTTTTCCTGGTCTTGGGCGTTAAAAAACATATATACATGTTTATATGTGTGCACATATGTATTTATGTATTTATATGTGTATATATGTATTTACAGATATATACACACATCTAAACACATAAATACATATGTATAGCTGGACAGATAGCTCATCGTGCTTGCAGAGATCTGTGGCAACCCGAGGGTTGCAGGTTCCTAGCGAGGTCCACTCAGCCTTTCATCCTTCCGATTTCGGTAAAATGAGTACCATTGAGTTGGGTAATAATAATGGTAAAAAAGAAGACAGCGCCTCATTGTGCAAGTAGGTTTCGTATGCAAAATTCACAGTGAAGGTGAAAACAAATGGAAATATACTCACAAGAGTATTGGCACCCTTATTAAAAGTGGTGCGAATAAGCAGGCTGACGTTTTTGCAGCAGTCAGTACGCTGTGCCGGATGGCATCCGAGATCCCAGGTGGACGGCTGTGGGCTCTCCTCAGTGAATCGAATCCAAATCTTGAGTAGCTGTGCTGTCAGAAGAAACAGCGTGCAGCTGCTCTTTGTATGCAATCAATGCTGCAAGGTGGAAATAAGCAAACAATCCTCGGCAGAGCCAAATTCGATGGAAAACTCTGCTGGTAGTGAAATAAGCTTGGCAAGCTACAATAAAAAAGCCAAAAGATACAAGGCTTTGTATAAAAAAGTAAAAACACTTTATTTGTGATGAGCTTTAACGCGTTTCTCGGCCACAAGCTCCTGGCCGTTTCATCAGAAAAGGTATATGACACAAATAGTACAACTCATTTAAAAAGCCTGCCAAGCAAAATGATTGGTCAACGTCAGACCAATCACAGACAATGATCAGATACATAAACACAATTGTACAAACAATAGTAATGCAAGCAGTATATAGAATACGATCTGTATCTAAAATCTATGTAACTGTTACAGATTGTATCCAGCCCTGAGTAACAATGTCTTTGTCCTAAAGGGTATATTTTGAAAACATTTTAGAAGGAATACACAATGTTTAATAAAAGTAGAATATATGATATATCCCGTCTTCTCTTGTGCTGGTAAGACAAATTTATGCAAATGTTTTGTAAAAATAGTTAGAACCAAGTTATGCAAGTTTTTGATCAAAGTAAGATATAGGATATATCTCGTATTCTCTTATGCTAGTAAGACCAGGTTATGTCCTTGTATACTTTCTGTTATGTGTGTATTAAAAGCAACTTTATATGCCTTAAAATAAGCAAATATATATATACACACGCTAGCCTCATAAAAATGTTATTCCAATCTGTCTCATGTAGCACAGACCAACATGGGAGAGGACATTTTTATTTTCTAAAATGCATCAGGGGAACAGATGAGCTTACACTCATGGACGCCGTATTAGACATCTCAGTGCGTAAAGAATCTGTAATATTATGTGATATGTTTTAAGTGCAATATATTCTAACTATACTAATGTATGTATATATGGAAAAGATTATGTGTAGTAACCTTGAATGAAAATAATGAATTTAGATTTCAGAGATGTAGATAGTTTGTATTCTAATGCAACTTGATACAAGATACACTCTCATAATTGTAAATCCCAAGTGGTGATATAATGATCATGGGTATAATAAATAATAATGGAGAAGACCGTCTAACTGAAGACAGCTAAATCTAAGTTTGAGTTCAGACCCAATGGGTGTAAAGTTTTCAGTTTATGGATCCAAAAAGTTTCCCGGATCCTTAGCTGGATAATTCTATTGTAATCTGTCGAGGGTAAAATATAATCGATAGGATAGAATTTAAAGATATCAGGATTTCCCTTATGTTTGTTTAAACAGTGTTCCGGAATGCTGTGTTTAATCTTTTTTTTTGGGACAATTTTTACAATTGCGCCAGTGCTCACCCCAGCGCACCTTGGCCTTCCTCGAGGTGCGACCTACGTACTGTATTCCACAACAGCACTCTAAAACATATACTACATAGGTAGAGTTGCAATTCATAAATCTGTTGATATTAAAAATTTCCCCACTTACATAGGACTGGAAGGTCTTTCGCCCAGAAGTTATGACTTTACATGTATTGCACTTCTTTTGTCCACATTTATATACTCCTACTCTTTTGAAAAAAGAAGAAAAAGAAGAAAAGGGAGAGATTTTTTGCTGTTTATTTGTAGATTGTGTATTGGATATAATGTGTTTGACTTTTTTGCTAGGTGCCAACTTGCTTCTCAGTGTTGGTGCTCTAGTATAAACAATTTTAGGGTATTCACCCGAAAGGGTCTTTAAAACAGGGTCCCTCCTGATAATATGCCAATGTTTATTAATGGCCTTCTGTATTTGCATGTAATTCGAATTGTATTGTGTTATGAACAATGGTTCTGAAGAATAATTTTCCTCTTTGTTTATAATTGGTTTGTCCTTGCTCAACAATTTCTCCCTATCTAGATCTCTGACTTTGCTCAAACAATTATCTAAAAGATCAGAAGGATAGCCTTTTTCAGTAAATCTCTCATATATTTTATGGCTTTGTTCTTCAAAAGAATTGGAATCTGAACAGTTACGTTTAATCCTTTCAAACTGACTGTACGGTATGTTGGATAACCATTTTTTATGGTGGTTACTCGTGTAATCTAAATAACTATTACTATCAACTTTTTTAAAAAATGTTTTGGAGCACAGATTGCCATCTGTGTCCCAACTTAGAGTCAAGTCTAAAAAATCTATCGTTTCTGGATTAATGTTAGCTGTGAAAGTAAGGCCCATATTATTGTTGTTCATGGATTCTGTGAATGTGTATGCTGATGTCTGGTCGCCCTTCCAAATAAAAATCAAATCATCTATATAACGGCCATAGTGCACCAGATTCACCCCTGCTGAGGAGTTGTAGATGTAAAGTTCCTCATAAATGCCCATGAAAAGATTGGCAAAGCTGGGGGCGAATCTGGTGCCCATGGCCGTCCCTTTTATCTGCAAATAATATACATCCTGATAAATGAAATAGTTGTGTTTGAGAATAAACTCAATACACTCCAAAACAAATTCTCTCTGTATTTTTGGCATATATAAATCACGATTCAAAAAGGTAGCTGATGCTTGAAGACCCAATTGGTGTTTTATGTTTGAATATAATGCGCTAACATCACATGTGATCCATATGAGGTCACCTGTATTTTTGATATTCTTGATTTTATTTAATAGGTCTGTGCCATCCTTGATGTATGAGGGCAGGCCTAAAACATATTTCTGCAAAATAATATCGACATAATAAGATAAATTATAAGTGAGATTATCAATACCAGCAATGATAGGGCGACCGGGTGGGTTAATTAAACTTTTGTGGATTTTAGGTAAGTGGTAGTAATGGGCTACACTTGGGTTACTGACTTTCAAGAAACTGAATTCATTTTTATTAAGAATATTGTTTGCCGCTCCTTTATTAATTAGAGATTGATAGAGTGTGAGAAACTGTGCAGTAGGATTGTGTGATAGAACTTTGTAATATTCAGTGTCTTTCAAAATTCTATCTGCTTCTGTTAAATATTCTGTCAGATCCTGGATAATGATCCCTCCCCCCTTATCGGCATCACGAATGATAATATTGGGATTGTTGGCAAGGGACTGTATAGCTGAGTTGTCACTCTGTCTTTTATAGAAGCTCTTTTTAGAGTTCTTCTTTTTGATTTTTTCAAAATCCTCCAGAACTAAGTCCTGGAAAACTTCTATATAATGATTGTGCCCGGGAGGGGAGAAAGAGGATTTTGTCTTAACATTAGTGTGTATTATACTCTCGTATAAGTGTGTCGTGAAGTTGTCAACAGTGCTGTATATGGTGGGAGTTCCATTTCCATAATCCATGGTGTCTGTAAGAATACAGACTGTGTTTTTTTCTTCTGGATTGTATTTTTTTACATTCTTTTGTGCAAAGTATTTTTGGAGTGCTAGTTTTCTAGTGAAGCGATTAAGATCGACAAATAGGTTAAAATTATTGTGTGGATTAGGTGGTCAAAAGGAGAGACCCTGTTTTAGTACCCTTTTTTCATGAATGGTAAGATTATGGGATGACAAATTAAATATACCCTTTTCTAATTGTGATTCTTTTTTCTTGGTGGTAAGGCCTCGGCCTCTTGACCCTCTTGCTCTGTGTAAAATGGTCTTTTTCTGTTGTTGTAATTTTGCTCGTCTGGGGGATTTTTTCCGAATGTTGGAGCATTCCCTAAAAAAGGAGATGTGGTTGCTAGATTAGAATCGTTTCTGACATGTCTTTCTGTGAAAACATTGTCATCAGATGTTGAGGCTAGTGGGGCGAACCTGTTGTTATGTTGAAAGTTGTGATGAGAGGCTTTTTGGTGTTCCTGGTTACCAGTTCTATTCCTAGGTGGACTGTTTGTTCTAAATTCTGGATTGTATGGTCTGTGTTCTCGTCCCCTAAGGTTATTCAAGTCTCGTTCCCCCTGATAATGTCTCTGAAAACTGGGGGTTTCATAATTCCTATTGTGAATATCCCGTCTGGAATGTTGGTCATACTGAGTAAAATTATCTCGTCTGTAATATTGGTCATATTGATTGGGATAATCAGTTCTATGTTGTCTGAAATGATCTCCTCTGTAGTGTTGTTCATAATGGTTAGGATTATCTAGTCTATGTTGTCTATTCCATGGGTCATTTCGGTTGGATTCGTGTCTATTGTAATAGGATTGTCTATTCCATGATCCCCGTCCAGTATAAAAGTGTTGCTGATGGTAATGTGATTGATGATGAAATCTATTTTGTGAATGTGGATGAGTGTATTCTTGTCGTCTGGATTGTCTGGGATTAGAATGATATGCCGGTTTGTATTTGTTATTTGAAAAATTATTATTGTTTTGTTGTGTATCTTTATCGTGAGATAATTGTATCTCTCTGTCCCCTGATGCATTTTCTAGTGTCTCTGAGTGTACTTCTGAAATTGTCTGTATTTGTCTATTATAAGTGTAAACTTGGTTTTTTAAATAATCATTGTTGTCCCTATCTAACTTCTTCTTTTTAGATAAAACTAAATCCTCTTGAAATTTGTCAGTGCGTTCATACATTCTCTTTAGGAGTCGTTCATAATCTGGGTTCTCTAAATATTTTGTTAAATCTGCTTGAATTTTTTCAATATTTTCACTACATTTGTCTGATAAAAGGCGTCTGTGTTCAATCAAAATTTTCATCAGATCAAAAGCACAATCATCTAGGATCTTATACCATTTCTCTAAGAGTTCAGTGTCCTCCTTAAAGGAGCAGTGTTTTAGGACCCGTAAGCCTCTAGGGATCTGTTTAATTTCAAGATATTTCTCTAGGGTCGTAAGATCCCACCAGTGTCGGTGTTCTTTAAGAATTTCATCCTCCAACACATGAAAGAGATCCCTCATAGAGGTAGCCATATTGGGATCTGTTTCCATGGTATTGGAGCATGTTTGTCCTGTTAAATTAAAAGTGGATCTTTTTTTATTTCTTTCCTCTTTAGATTGCATTATATTACCTAAATAGAAATTTAATAAATCAACATTTGTGGAATCTTACCCTATGTATGTGTAAAAAAAAAAAAATAATATATATATATATATATATATATATGATGATGGAGAGAGGCAGCAGTGCTATAAACGATCTAGGAGCTAACAGAAAGAATACCAAATATAAAAAATGGTAATAGCGTGCGCCCAAAGTTTAAAAAAAATGAAATATATAAAATATAATATTAACAAAATCAGAAAAAAATGACACAAGATAAACTCATATTAATTGATTAATCTTCATACAGTGTAGGATAGTGCAATTATTTGAGATGTGCCTCTAGGTGAAATAACCAAAGTAAAAAGTGTAAATTGCTTTGCAATATGTTTAAAAGACTCCTATGCATAAAAGACCAAATTTATAAGAGATGTGTACGTGTAAGTGCACCTTTGTGCAGGGTGTCCAAAAAAAACAATTATAAAAACAAAAATGGTTGAACAGCAAAAATCAAATCAAAACAAACATATATGAAACATATGTAGTATAAGCTCTAAGATATAAAAAATATATAAATAAAGGGAGAGGCTTATCGTGATAAGAGTCCCAGAAGTAGTGATAGAAGTGGATAACTGAAGTCGAAAGTGTATCTGGAATCAAATGCTGAAAATCTTTGTCAAATCAGTAAAAGTGTTCCAAAGCAAAAAATGTTCAAAGTGCAAACGGCAGCTAGTCTTGGCGGTGTCTGATCAGGACCCAATATCTAGAAATGGTAAAAAAGAAGACAGCGCCTCATTGTGCAAGTAGGTTTCGTATGCAAAATTCACAGTGAAGGTGAAAACAAATGGAAATATACTCACAAGAGTATTGGCACCCTTATTAAAAGTGGTGCGAATAAGCAGGCTGACGTTTTTGCAGCAGTCAGTACGCTGTGCCGGATGGCATCCGAGATCCCAGGTGGACGGCTGTGGGCTCTCCTCAGTGAATCGAATCCAAATCTTGAGTAGCTGTGCTGTCAGAAGAAACAGCGTGCAGCTGCTCTTTGTATGCAATCAATGCTGCAAGGTGGAAATAAGCAAACAATCCTCGGCAGAGCCAAATTCGATGGAAAACTCTGCTGGTAGTGAAATAAGCTTGGCAAGCTACAATAAAAAAGCCAAAAGATACAAGGCTTTGTATAAAAAAGTAAAAACACTTTATTTGTGATGAGCTTTAACGCGTTTCTCGGCCACAAGCTCCTGGCCGTTTCATCAGAAAAGGTATATGACACAAATAGTACAACTCATTTAAAAAGCCTGCCAAGCAAAATGATTGGTCAACGTCAGACCAATCACAGACAATGATCAGATACATAAACACAATTGTACAAACAATAGTAATGCAAGCAGTATATAGAATACGATCTGTATCTAAAATCTATGTAACTGTTACAGATTGTATCCAGCCCTGAGTAACAATGTCTTTGTCCTAAAGGGTATATTTTGAAAACATTTTAGAAGGAATACACAATGTTTAATAAAAGTAGAATATATGATATATCCCGTCTTCTCTTGTGCTGGTAAGACAAATTTATGCAAATGTTTAGTAAAAATAGTTAGAACCAAGTTATGCAAGTTTTTGATCAAAGTAAGATATAGGATATATCTCGTATTCTCTTATGCTAGTAAGACCAGGTTATGTCCTTGTATACTTTCTGTTATGTGTGTATTAAAAGCAACTTTATATGCCTTAAAATAAGCAAATATATATATACACACGCTAGCCTCATAAAAATGTTATTCCAATCTGTCTCATGTAGCACAGACCAACATGGGAGAGGACATTTTTATTTTCTAAAATGCATCAGGGGAACAGATGAGCTTACACTCATGGACGCCGTATTAGACATCTCAGTGCGTAAAGAATCTGTAATATTATGTGATATGTTTTAAGTGCAATATATTCTAACTATACTAATGTATGTATATATGGAAAAGATTATGTGTAGTAACCTTGAATGAAAATAATGAATTTAGATTTCAGAGATGTAGATAGTTTGTATTCTAATGCAACTTGATACAAGATACACTCTCATAATTGTAAATCCCAAGTGGTGATATAATGATCATGGGTATAATAAATAATAATGGAGAAGACCGTCTAACTGAAGACAGCTAAATCTAAGTTTGAGTTCAGACCCAATGGGTGTAAAGTTTTCAGTTTATGGATCCAAAAAGTTTCCCGGATCCTTAGCTGGATAATTCTATTGTAATCTGTCGAGGGTAAAATATAATCGATAGGATAGAATTTAAAGATATCAGGATTTCCCTTATGTTTGTTTAAACAGTGTTCCGGAATGCTGTGTTTAATCTTTTTTTTGGGACAATTTTTACAATTGCGCCAGTGCTCACCCCAGCGCACCTTGACCTTCCTCGAGGTGCGACCTACGTACTGTATTCCACAACAGCACTCTAAAACATATACTACATAGGTAGAGTTGCAATTCATAAATCTGTTGATATTAAAAATTTCCCCACTTACATAGGACTGGAAGGTCTTTCGCCCAGAAGTTATGACTTTACATGTATTGCACTTCTTTTGTCCACATTTATATACTCCTACTCTTTTGAAAAAAGAAGAAAAAGAAGAAAAGGGAGAGATTTTTTGCTGTTTATTTGTAGATTGTGTATTGGATATAATGTGTTTGACTTACTTTGATCAAAAACTTGCATAACTTGGTTCTAACTATTTTTACTAAACATTTGCATAAATTTGTCTTACCAGCACAAGAGAAGACGGGATATATCATATATTCTACTTTTATTAAACATTGTGTATTCCTTCTAAAATGTTTTCAAAATATACCCTTTAGGACAAAGACATTGTTACTCAGGGCTGGATACAATCTGTAACAGTTACATAGATTTTAGATACAGATCGTATTCTATATACTGCTTGCATTACTATTGTTTGTACAATTGTGTTTATGTATCTGATCATTGTCTGTGATTGGTCTGACGTTGACCAATCATTTTGCTTGGCAGGCTTTTTAAATGAGTTGTACTATTTGTGTCATATACCTTTTCTGATGAAACGGCCAGGAGCTTGTGGCCGAGAAACGCGTTAAAGCTCATCACAAATAAAGTGTTTTTACTTTTTTATACAAAGCCTTGTATCTTTTGGCTTTTTTATTGTAGCTTGCCAAGCTTATTTCACTACCAGCAGAGTTTTCCATCGAATTTGGCTCTGCCGAGGATTGTTTGCTTATTTCCACCTTGCAGCATTGATTGCATACAAAGAGCAGCTGCACGCTGTTTCTTCTGACAGCACAGCTACTCAAGATTTGGATTCGATTCACTGAGGAGAGCCCACAGCCGTCCACCTGGGATCTCGGATGCCATCCGGCACAGCGTACTGACTGCTGCAAAAACGTCAGCCTGCTTATTCGCACCACTTTTAATAAGGGTGCCAATACTCTTGTGAGTATATTTCCATTTGTTTTCACCTTCACTGTGAATTTTGCATACGAAACCTACTTGCACAATGAGGCGCTGTCTTCTTTTTTACCATTTCTAGATATTGGGTCCTGATCAGACACCGCCAAGACTAGCTGCCGTTTGCACTTTGAACATTTTTTGCTTTGGAACACTTTTACTGATTTGACAAAGATTTTCAGCATTTGATTCCAGATACACTTTCGACTTCAGTTATCTACTTCTATCACTACTTCTGGGACTCTTATCACGATAAGCCTCTCCCTTTATTTATATATTTTTTATATCTTAGAGCTTATACTACATATGTTTCATATATGTTTGTTTTGATTTGATTTTTGCTGTTCAACCATTTTTGTTTTTATAATTGTTTTTTTTGGACACCCTGCACAAAGGTGCACTTACACGTACACATCTCTTATAAATTTGGTCTTTTATGCATAGGAGTCTTTTAAACATATTGCAAAGCAATTTAC